>NC_083640.1:2000760-2245995 GCF_963576545.1 Limanda limanda
TGGCTTTGCAGATCGAAATGGATCTAATGATTTTTTTTATATTGCTGTAAAAGCCACAGTTTTTTTTGGCCCTTGAAACAATCACATGTGGATTAATCATTTGCTGATTGGAGCTTCAACACTGTTTGCATAAATATTTGAACTAATTTCGACTGTGTGCATTTTTTAAGATCTGTGAGGGTTATGATGAAGGAGATACTGCACAGATAAATGTGTTTTTTGAGCTATGGAATAAAATTTTAATGTATCTATGTGTCGTTTGATGTTCATTTACAATCTTTTGAGGCCTGGCATGTCATTGATTAGCAACATTGATTTTTACGAATTATTATTTTTAGTGTACTGTCACATATAAAAACACTACCCTCTGTACCTTCTAGCCCTATTACTGATTTAGTATGCTTCAAATATTAATAATTGGTTTCACTTTTAATTATTTTATTTTATTTAAAATATCAGTCCTCATCATAAATATCAAATAATTGTTAATTTTCATAATTTTATCCCCCGGGACGAGGATCTGAACCACTGATACGACTGGAGGAGAAAGTCTCCCCAGTCGTATCAGTGGGTTCGTCCTCTGGGACCATGAACACCACAAACTGGGTCATTTATGTCTTTATGAGTCACCGTGGCAACAGGTGGAGATGACCAAAATATGTTGAATTTTGTTTTCTGTTTAAGTCCCACCCCTTGATCACAATATACAAACCTATTGAGATACACCACAGCCTGCACAGTGAACTATATGAAATACTGAATGAAATATGTTTGGTATTTTTGCAATGAATCAAACAGGAAGTAAGGAGCTCTGGGTTTGACAGTTGAGTCTCACACCAAAGACAAAATCAACCCACTCCGTCTCACATAGATGTTCCAAAGGCAACATGTCATATAAAAAACTGTTGACAGTGAAATGGACAGCTGCGTTTCTAAACCGTTGTTTATGTTATGCATCTGAACATATTTATGTTATTCATCTGAGCATAACACAAACACCTGTAGAGGAAGGAAACCAAGTTCTGCAACTGACGTCTTCAGTGGCTGGTGACTTCCTGCAGCCGTCTGATTCAAGATCGTTTATACTTACAAAACCTGGAACTTTGCCTTTTGATTTATTACAAAACATTTAATGAAACTAAAACGTTGTCAAAGGCCTGATACCACTAACGCTCGTTGGATAATATATTTTGATAACATGAATTTAAATCTGGATTTGTGATGTCAGCCCCTAAATGAACTGTATACATAAATACAATACGCCAACCCTCCAAACTGAAATCTTAATCTTAATTGTTGCTTAATTGTTGCTTGTAAAAATCCACTCAGTGACTTTGGCAGTTCAGGTTTTTATTTATTTACATTTTGTAAATAAACTTTACACAAGTATTTCAAAACTTTCCTAAAACACCTACCACCTACTGTAGATCAGCTGTGGATGTATTTCATTGCATGCATTCATTTATGAGAATAACTTTAAAATTAATTCAATCAAATAAAAAAAACAGCAACCCAAACAGTTGCTCACTTTGCCAGTTTGGTAGAAAGTTACATTGTTTTGATGTAAAATACGATACATCTGTCTTTGTGACTCAGAAAGTGCGTCTGTATTCACCCAGTAAACAATAAGGATATGAAGGTTATGTGTGTTTTATCTGAAGTCCAACAACAAAACGTTATTATTAGGAAATATTGTGCCTTTGATCTTTCTGTGTGAACTCTGAAATCTCATTAATTTGTTGATTGTGATGAACATGAAGTTCAAAATAACTCACTTCCTGTCACTGAATAGAAAACCAAGATGTAAAGATAAAGCGAATATTCCACCTGCTGCGGCACAAGAGCCCCCCCCGCCCCTCGAGACAGCAGCAGGCATGTGGGGGGGGGGAGGGGGGGAATTATGCTTCTTATAAATTAGACGCAGAACTGAGAGTTTCTCACAGCAAAGAAGAAGAAAGACAGAGATCATCATCATCATCCTCTTCATCATCATCATCATCATCATCTTCATCATGAAGACTCCTTGCTTCACCCTGGGTCTGCTGCTGCTGCTCACTGTCTGCTGCTGCGACGCCATGCGTGAGTGATTCTATCTGTTGCTCATTAACTTCAGAGTTTGCTCAGAGACGTGTTTGTACTGAAATCATCTGGTTTCTTTCCAACAGCTCAAGAAGTGCCTGACAGCGGAGGACCTTACACCTGCTGCCATTCGTTCTACGAAAAACCTTTACCATTAAGGTTTGTGACCAGTATAACTAAGACCGACCCCCGCTGTCCGGAGCAGGGATTCATGTGAGTCTGTCCGTCAAATCTTTTGCTGATGATGAGATGAATAGACAAATGGATATCCGAGTACATCTGAATAATAATCAAATGTTCCCTCTGTCATTTTTGCAGACTCCAAACAGTTAAGAATCAGATCTGCTTCAGCCAGACTTCCCCGTGGGCTCTGGACGTCTACAAAAGCATAAATACTTGAACTAATTTTCGACCGTGTGCATTTTTTAAGATCTGTGAGGTTTATGATGAAGGAGAAACTGCACAGATAAATGTGTTTTTTGAGCTGTGGAATAAAATTTGAACGGTTCTATGTGTCGTTTGACTTTATTTACAATCTTTTTAGGCCAGAAGATGTGTTATGGTTTCATGAGGCATCCATTTGTTATGGCACCTTTTACTACGCCCCAGCATTTTGAGCCATATAACCAAGATTATTCTAGATTTATGGAATGAACATGGCTCATAATGCCAGTGAAAAGTTAAAATCCACTAATCAAGGGCTAATACTTAAAAAGGTGATTCAATATTTTCAATACACTACATGGTAATGAGATTATTTTGGGGGGATTAACACAGCCTGGCATAAGTCATTGATTAGCAACATTGATTTTTACGAATTATAATTTTTTAGTGTACTTTCACATAAAAACCCTCTGTACCTTTGAGCCCTATAACTACTGCAATATGCTGGAAATATTAATAATTGGTTTCACTTTTAATAATGTTATTTTATTTACAATATCAGTCCTCATCATGAATATCAAATAATCGTTAATTTTCATTATTTTAACCATATAAAATTCCTGTTTGTTTAACAACCCCAGTTTTTCTATAATAAAAGATATTTGTCACGGATAAGTTACAAAATACATATTTTTTAGATTATCTCAGCCGTGGATATGTCAATACACACACACACACACACACACACACACACACACACACACACACACACACACACACACACACACACACACACACACACACACACACACACACACACACACACACACACACACACACACACACACACACACACACACAAACACACACACACACACACTGAAAGGTTACCATGCTGTATCATGCACAAAGATCAAAGCAAAATAAAGGTTTAAGTAATTATATTAAATCTTGTTTTTTAATGTACAAAGGCAGAGACTAACATCAAGAGTATTAAATGTATTCAAACCTTTGAGATTTCTTCCATAAGAATGTGAAGAATAAACTTCTCAGTTGCCGTAGTTACGGATCACAGCAGTTTTTCAACTCACAGTATTTTAATACATTTTTCATCCAAACTGAACACAGCCTGGAACGAGTGAATCTGGGCCGAAGGGAAAGTTTGATGATCACATTTATTTAAACCTTTTTAGAGAGTAAACAATTAAATGAATAATCAGAAACTAAGATTATTTAATACGCAGACGAGATAAGAAGGAACTGAACTGATCAGAATCACATGTTCCTCTCGTGAGTCCGTGTGTTTTTAACGTGCACAGTGAGCGTGGTCACGTGACCGACCACAGGAACGGCCTCTCAGCCTCTCAGCCCCCCCCGCTCCGAGCTGCAGGAAACCAAACCTCCGGCAGGAGACGGGTGAACCACACCGGCGCCGTGCGGCAGCAGCACGCTGAGCACAATGAGCCGAGTGTCCAGACTCCTGTGGACCAGAGGGAGGGTCTCCCTGTCGCTGGCGTCCACCGGGAGCCCTGTGGCGGTGGAGGGTTGTGACCTTTCACACGCGAGGATCTGAACCTCGCCCCTCCCCCGGATCGAGGATCCAGCAGCTTCACGCCTCAGATGGTGAAACTCACTTCCACGTTGGGTTGCAAAATTCCGGGAATATTAAAACTTGGAAACTTTCCATGGGAATTAACGGGAATTAACGGGAATTAACGGGAATTAACGGGAATTAACGGGAATATACGGTAATATACGGGAATTAACGGGTAAACTGGAAATGTTGTGGGTAATTTATACTAACTGTATTTACCTTGTCATATACAGACATAAATATAAACATTTTGTTGTGTCATAGGCTGATTTGAGCCCTGAGGAAACTTTGGGCACTTGACTATATGCTTCTGCATCGTTGTGTCATTCTTAACATAGGTCTTTGCACAGTATTTGCAAATGTACACAGCCTTTCCTTCTACATTGGATGGGGTGAAATGTCTCCACACATGAGAGAGTGCACGTGGCATTGTTCTGTAGAATAAGATGAGAAAAAAGTTTGTAAAAAAACACTAATGCAATGCCAGAGATATAAATAGTTAGCCAAACAATTGGAATAGTCTGTAAACATATTTTACAATTGATGGATAAATGAATGGAAATAGGCTAGATGAACAGATGAACAATCCTCAATCAGCATGCTGATATATTTTCCCCAGTAATATCATGGAAACTTACCTGACTAGTCCTGCACTCTACAGCAGGCCTCAATAGCCCTGCTGTAGAGTGAAGCATGCTGGGAGTTATCTGTGCATGTGATGGAAGAATGCTCAGTGGAGGGTTGAAACTCAACGTTCCATACATCTTTAAAATAGAGTTTTGAATGATGTTTTTATTGCTCAATGTTTAATCTGCTTTTTTTTTTTTTTTTTAAATTCCCAAAATTCCCGAGCTTAACTTCCCATGGAAAGTTTCCGGAAAGTTCCCGGAAATTTCCCGGAAACTTTCCACCCCTTTGCAACCCTACTTCCACGTAACCACGGCTCCTTCTCCACACGTCTCGGAGCGGCGTTCCCCTCGGTGTGTTGACTCTCAGTCAACACACCGGCGTCCGGACAGCTGGAGGTTTAGTTGCATGGCCGAGCAATAACACTCTGGCCTTTGGAAAAACAGCGTCCTCTAATTTGTGAAACGCATCACGCCGTGAAGAGCCGCCTCCATCGATTCCACTCGGATCAGGCTTTTCTTTCTGAGAACCGTTTACCGGACAATCCATTTCACCGCAATCTCACCTGGAGAGGCTTTCGTCTCGGGCCCATTCCAACATGTATTATTGGCATTATTATCATTTGATTGAATTTGGACTAAAGTCTTTTGCAGAAGGCGAGTATCAATCTGTGCCGGGTGTTGTTCATCTTTGTCCCGGTTATTGAAAATCCTGCTCCCCCGACACGTCCCCCCCCCCGCCTTTAGCTCTGGATCTTTTTCTTTCTGCCTCCAGTCTTTGATTTTCTCCTTTTGAAGGAATTCATATCAGAGTTAATGTTGGATCGATCCCAGACGTGTCCAACCGGATCCTTTTAGAAACAGGGAACACCCGTATCGCAAATCAGCAAAGTATTAAAACTGATGCTGAGAGGAAACTTCACTGCAGACGATGTGTTGTTATCCAGCTCTGATGTAACGGGTGAGTGTGGTTGTGTGTTTGTGTGTGTGTGTGAGCGTGGTTGTGTGTTTGTTCTGATTCTCTGGCAGCGATGAAGACAAGCTGTCGCCTCATTGTTCTGAACTCAGCAGAACATTTATTCACATGTCGAATCAACACTGAGAAGAAGTGAGGGCGAGTTTCACTGAACTCTGGATGAAGCTGTGGGAATTCACACAATAGGTTTCTGACTGTGTTCCAGAGGCTTTGTGTTGAGTTGTGTGTTCAATCGTGTAAAACTTTGTTGCTGTGTTCCGACATGAGCGGGGGAAGGAACATTTTCTGCAGGTTTGAAGAGCATAATTAATGATGTTTAAAATCTTTGTCAGGTAGGACAGTTATGAAGGAATAGAAGGGAGATATAATCTGTCCATTGTACATAGAAGAGAACAGATTGGAGATTGCTGTCGTTGGAGTCTGACCTTAGTTCTCAGGCTGTACTAATTTTTATGTATTATATATAACCAAATTTATAAAAGAATTCTAGTTTTATGGAATGAGTGTTTCAAACCATCTTGACCTTTCAGGACCGATGCTCACGGAGAGTCAAGAGTTTGGGACGTTTCTCCATCATCACATAAGTTTATGAAGTATTTGAAAAGTTAAAACCCACTAATCAAGGGTTAATACCTAAAAAGTTGATTCAATATTTTCAATACACTACATGGTAATGACATTATTTTTGGAGGTTTATTACAGCCTGGCATATGTCATTGATAAGCAACATTGATTTTTACAAATTATTATTTTTAGTGTACTGTCACATATAAAAACACTACCCTCTGTACCTTCGAGCCCTAAAACTGCTGCAGTATGCTACAAATATTAATAATTGGTTTCACTTTTAACAATTTTATTTTATTAACAATATCTGTCCTCAACATGAATATCAAATAATCGTTAATTTTCATTATTTTAACCCTATAAAATTCCAGTTTGTTTAATGACGTCCCCAGTTTTTCTATAAAAAAAGATATATGTCACGGATAAGTTACAAAAAACATATTTTTGAGGTTATCACAGCCTCAATACACACACACACACACACACACACACACACACACACACACACACACACACACACACACACACACACTGAACGCTTAGCATGCTGTAACTCATGTGCAAAAATGAAGGAAAGTTTTCTGCAAGTTTAAAGAGCATAATTAATGATATTTAAAAAAAATTTCAGGTACGACAGTTATGAAGGAATAGAAGGGAGATATATATTCTGTCTTTTTAAAAAAAAGGAATCTTCAACCGAGTCCACATGCACCTCCACAATCCCTCAAACAGCAGATTGCACCGAGCACCACACGTCGGACATTTATTTTGTAATATTTGGGCAACGGGTATTTTACAAGTGGCCTCTTGAGGCTCTGATCCATTTTGTCCAGGCCTCACCAGAAACAGAAGAGCTGCACTATCGCCTGAAGAGGCTCGTATCTGTATGTGTTCCCTCAAGGACGCTCTTCAGGCTGAAGGTCAACCTTCTGAAGGACACGTGTCCTCCAGGACGTCCAGAGGGAGGCGGAGTGAAGTGATGACTTCAGCTGGAGCAGAAACATCGTGAGCACCGGTGAAAGGTTTCATCTGCATATTCATCAACTGTCCTCAGTGTGAAAGCAGCTCGATTATGTACACACACACACACACACACACACACACACACACACACAGACACACACACACACACACACACACACACACACACAGAGCTGCTGAACAATCAGACGACAACGCAGGCACACAAAGGAACAGGAGAGAACACAGCGAGTGAATCAACAGTTCACGTCCTTCCTTTGTTTCAAATCCCTGTTCTGAGCCGACATGACACCATGATGATTTAACACACACACACACACACACACACACACACACACACACACAAACACACACACACAGTTTCCCACGCGCAGCTGCAACACACACATTGTGTGGTTCCGTTAAATCAGGTCCTGAACAACTGATCGCTTCGTGTTTCTCACACAATCAAATGTGGTTTGTTCTGAAAAGAAAGAGTGTATCTCTCACTTCACTTCTATAGATTCTATAGTTTTGCTCACTGTCATTATTTTATGCAGCATAAAAGAAAAGAGGAAAAAGCAACAGCAGCATCCTGAGTTTCTTTTTGTAACTGAGGAGGAAAGTGTTGTTGTTGATGAATTAATAACCTGATCTGACTGGTTATTAATATGAATAACTTTGTGTAGCACTAATCGAAACCAGGTTACAAAGAGATTCCCACATTCATCAGATCTCATGGTTTTCACTGTAAAGAGACATGAATGTTCAGGTCACATGACAAAGTACCTGGTTTCTCACCCTTATTTCTCTTTTTCTAATTTTTAACACAAATCTTTTCAAAACAGGTTTGAGGCATTTAAGGAGAAATTTTTCTCTATAGATCATTTCACATCTATAGATTCTATAGATATGAAATGAGAGGACTTTTTTTCTAATATGATGTTTCCTTCAGGCTTCATCCACAAACACATAAAGAAAAAAGTTCTACTTCATGTGAACATAAAGTATCAGTAGTACTTTTCAATATCTATACATAAAGTTTCCCTGACTCACGACTGTTTCAGTACGAGGATGAATAAAGTGAGACGCACCTTTCACTGAACTCATGATGAAACCTGAGAGTGGATTTTTATCTCCTGAAATTTTAAAGCATTTTTCCAGCATAAAAAATTCAAAAAGACTTCAGAGAGAAGTTCGAGTTTCTGCAGACGAATTTTTTTTTGTATTTCACATTTATTCAGAAATATGTATTCTTTGACACTGGCCACTGACTCATATATGATTGATTTTCAATAGAATTTGTGAAAAGAAAGGAAACCATAACGTCCTGCATCGTTACAACATGTCCTGAATGTTGATCCGAGGAAAGAAGAAGAAGAAGGAGAAGAAGGAAGTTAGAACCTGAGCTGAACTGCAGCTGGAACATGACTTTGCACTGAAAGCTGATGAAGTGAATCATGAGATATCAGAACTCAGCAGTTTTCCTTTTGCTTCTTGTTTCCTTGAGTGTGTCTCACGCATGTTGACGTCCAGACTCCAGGAGAGAGAATATAATAACACAGAATAAAGCTTTTCCCTCACATCTAGTTTTCTTTTAAACCCTTCTCTGCACTTCTCTGCAGTTTCGGCTTCAGACGCTGAATCTACACAGGTAGAAATCACTGTCACCGCCTGAAAAACTGTTTTCACAAACAAACTGAGGTGGAGCGAGTTTCCTCTTCAGTCCTCCAGCGAAGACGCTTCCTCGACTCCAACGTAGAAACTTAAAATAAGACGGCATCTTCTGGAACCATCGGAGCAGTGAGCGTGTTGTGGGAGGAATCTTTTAAACTGCATCACAGCTCAGGTTCCTTCACTCTGACTCACTGGCTTCTTGTGTTTCCAATCCAAAGACTGACAGTTTCATTATCTCCAGAATAACATTGTTGTTTGTATTCGCCAGGAAATTTGTTTTTAAAAAACCGACACAAGAAAAGCATGATTCTGAATATGACTTTTTGGAGCAGCTGCATCCGGGAGGAGAGGGCGAGGACTAGGGTTGCAAAATTCCGGGAATATTCAAAGTTGGAAACTTTCCATGGGAATTAACGGGAACAGACGGGAATAAACGGGAATAAACTGGAAATGTTGTGGGTAATTTATACTAACTGTATTTACCTTGTCATATACAGACATAAATATAAACATTTTGTTGTGTCATAGGCTGATTTGAGCCCTGAGGAAACTTTGGGCACTTGACTATATGCTTCTGCATCGTTGTGTCATTCTTAACATAGGTCTTTGCACAGTATTTGCAAATGTACACAGCCTTTCCTTCTACATTGGATGGGGTGAAATGTCTCCACACATGAGAGAGTGCACGTGGCATTGTTCTGTAGAATAAGATGAGAACAAAGTTTGTAAAAAAACACTAATGCAATGCCAGAGATATAAATAGTTAGCAGGCAGCAGGACTCAGTAGCCCTGCTGTAGAGTGAAGCATGCTGGGAGTTATCTGTGCATGTGATGGAAGAATGCACAGTGGAGGCTTGAAACTCAGCGTTCCATACATCTTTAAAATAGAGTTTTGAATGATGTTTTTATTGCACAGTGTTGTTTAATTTGCATAGTTTTTTTTTTTTCAAAATTCCCGAGCTTAACTTCCCATGGAAAGTTTCCAGAAAGTTTCCGGAAATTTACCGGAAACTTTCCGCCCCTTTGCGACCCTAGCGAGGACCGAGTGTGATTCAGCTCTCACTTGTTAATTGGCCTGGTTTTTTCCCCACATTTGCATTTCAAAGGTTCCCAGCAGCTCCTGATACCTGCTGGATAAGCTGTGGAATCACCTGGATTTCAGCCCATTACACCCGAGCACCACTCTCTCCAGCTTTGAAGTTCATATCTGGCTCTGGATTCCTATAATTACGTGGGATGCAAGGATGCATATAAACAACCTGTAGCAGCGTATCCTCATATATATCAATTGTTCTGTGGAACTGATTGTACTGCTGCCAGTTCTGTAATGCAGGAAAACAAACGCATTCTCCGAGACGTATGCTTTTCATTTCACCATATTTCCTTTTGACGTATTGAAGGTCGTCCACTGAGGAAACAGGATTTGCAGTCGGTGTGATTTCCCTCTGGTACGTGAGTCTGTGCGACAGCTAATGCAAACTGAACCCTACAGGAAAAGAACCTGTCTCTCCTTCTCAAGGTGAAAAACCCCCAATCAAGCAGTGAGACTATTTCTGTTCTCAGAGTCTGGTGAAGACTTTATCTCCACACACAAGTAACAAAGATTAATACATCGAATTCCTCTGAGCTCAATCGTCCAAAACCATTTCTTTTATATCATGATAAAAGCCACAGTCGCAGATACACTGTCCTGATGCCAGAAATACTGACTGTACTATCCAACGTGTATTAATCTGCTGCCAGACAAGTCTTTTTAAAAAAATGAAACTGCACAAACAGTATTTGTGAGCTGGTTTCTAACATTGACATCTTCAAAGAGCCGAGATCCACACAGAAGGCAGCAGAATCTTTTTTATTTCAATTATGAGCAACGTTCCAAATAGTTTCCTGTTCATTCTGCAGGATTTGGAGACAAGTGGAGTCTGATGATAATTTATCAGTGGAAATCCATTCAGATAATTAGTTGTGATAGCAAATCCCTGCCTCATTCATTGTAGTATTAATGTGTTTGAATAAGTCATTCAGATAATTAGTTGTTGTTGTTCTCTGTTAAGCTTTTAATTTTCAGAAATGAAATGTTTGAGGAGGAGACGTCTGGACCAGTCAGGTGATTTCATGACATCTGCAGTTTGAGTGAAAACAGTCCTTTATCATCTATTTGTTTCATAATTTATTAAATAGTTTGGCACATAAACACAATAACTGATATGTTGTCTCGTCCCTGAGGCCTCCAGCCGCTTCCTGCTCCTTCCTCTGCCTCATGTTCACCAGTCATCTGATCGGGGGGGCCTCTTCTCGACCACCACACAAGCCGAGACTTCAAATACACTTCTACAACAATCTATCATCTGGCGCCACACAGGTCTGAGTGGGTGTGTGTGTGTGTGTGTGGTACAGCACGATGCACACAACGTTTGTCTTATCGGCTTCACACTCGGGATCTGTATGGTGAACGTCCCCATCTCACAATCTGGCCTATCAGATTGGGAGATGCTAACGTTTGGTCCGCCCATTGTTTTGCATTGGCGTGTTTTCACGTCACGTGACTCCCGAGTTCCCGTCTACGGAAAGGAAAACATGGCGGACATTCCTTGTTTTTTCAGATAAAAATCTAATTTTGTAACTTAGTCTGGGCATAAAAATACATTCTGACACCATTTCTAGCGAGAAATGTGGTCTTTGCTTCCACAGTCTTCAGCCAGTTCGTGCTTATGATATATATTTTAATAGTTATCACGAATGTTTTTATCGTTGCTATGATGGTTGCTATGACGCTGCCATGCCACACCAAGTCGTAGCGTGCTGTTTAAATCACCGTCCCTGCGTGGTGTCGTTCAGTGATCGTGAATGTTATTCATGTTATATAATATTAATATTTGAGGCTAGATTACACCTCTAATGCGGAGGATCCTGCGAGTCTGTTCATACCGAGGCGGACACGTTTTTTTTGTAAACATCCGGTCCATTTAACACGAACCTGCGTCCTAAACACGGAGCATTTGGAAGACAACGATGTCATCTTCCTTCTGTCAGGTAAGTAGTTTATTGTTTTTAAAGATCGTTACGATCTAGGTTCACAGTCCGAGTGCTGAGACAGCGGATGCGGAGTCCGTCGATAAACACAATGGATGCTTGTGTTATCCACATGCTTCAGCCCACGGTAGCATGTGATTACCTGGGAGGTGAAAACATGGTTGTTGAAACCAGTTCAAGACGCTTATATCATCATTGAGGGACGCTACAATATAAATATAAACATGAATTTGATTTATGAATGCTTTAGATTAATAAGGAGTGTATTTCTCGACCATTACTCCACAATAACAGATCAATTTGGTTTAATGTATAGTATGCAATATGACAATAATGTTTTCATGTTATGGAGTTGCGATTCATTTTATAAATCAATTGCTATCTTCTGTTTTTTAATCAAGGAGGATCCAAGTGAAGCTACAGGAGTTTCATTAACGTCAATAACTTGGACCGAACAGTTTGTTTTGCTTGATGAAGAGGAGGAAGGGCAGCCTGGAGAGAAAGAGGAGCCGGGTTGAGGTCACTACTCTCATCCACGTACCACAAGGAAGATGAGGGAGAGAAATTATCCTACCATTAAAGAGGTACTTTTAAGTTACATACCAGAAACACCATTTTATATAATGTGCCAAATATAAATTTTTATTAAATCCCCAAAGTACGCTGGCTGAAATACAAGTTAATATCACACTGAAAGAGTTTTGATCAATCATGCTTCCCTGCTGTGATTGTTAAACTGGGAAAACAACTTTTTCCACAGGAAGGCAAGTAAATATAAGGAATGCATGTGCAAAGTTTTCCTCTGTTATGTATAATGATGACCCCCATCAGACATTATGTTAGCAATATTTACACCTTTTCATTTATACTGTTTATTTCTGTCTACATGTGTGAATTTGCCTTCATTAGTTTCAGAAAAGAGCGATGATGTATCGGTCAGTGGGCGGCAGCACGAGACTCCGCAAACTAGTCTGTAAGGAAAGTAGATGAAGGCATTGAGGTTGCGGTTTGCCATCATTATTATTTTGCTTAAGGGACTGAATATGTTTCATGCAGAAATATTAGCATTTCCCTTATATCTACCAAAACTGCTTGTTTCACAGACTGCAGTTTTGTTTTGATCCGATGTGGTGTGCAAATACCAACTGTATCTGCAATGGGTTGTTGGGCATTAATATTTGTAACTCTAATTTTGTTTTGACAGACTGTGCAAAGAATGTTGAGAACATCACCACTCTACAGGAATACACAGTCCAGTAATGTGTGTCAGAAGTTCAGTAGTGAACGACAGGTACTGTGGAAAAATGTGTGTCATTGTTGTACAATGTCCTTTGACTCTGTTTACACAAGGTCAACACAAAAAGGTTTGATTGTAAACTGATATTGGTATGAATTCATGTTATACTCCTCTTCACAAGAAACAAACAATTTACAAAAAAACGACACTAGAATTACCGCACTGCGTTGTATGACTCCGCTAACCAGTGCAGTGTCCGTCTACATATTTCTACATATTTTCTCTCATATAAATGTCACTGTAACCTCTCGACAACTGAAACCATAACATGAGGTCAGTGTGGCCTTGACCTTTTGACTTTAAGACAAATACACAGTTAGACAACTCGAAAACATGCAGTAATGCCTCCGGCGACTCGCTATTGCAGAGGCATTAAAATGTTAGTGTAGTAGACTGGATTTTATTGGTGTTACATTGGACATCTTGTATTGGTACACAAAAAATATATTTGGTTTCACATTTTAGATGGCATAAGCAGAGACATCAACTCAGGAAAAAGATTTCTGCAGAACAGAAAGCCTTGTATGTGTGTATATATACAAACAAACGCACTTTTAAAACGTTTTGTTTTTTATCATGTATTCTCAGGTAGTACTGACGCATTTACGGAGATGGGACATGAGGGCCTTGTCTGCGTGCTCAAGAGAAGATTCCACAGAGTTCAAGCTGAGCAGGCTGCAGCAGGTTTGGAGGAATCCTCCTCTGAAGAGGAAACATGGCGAGGTACTTCTCCACTGATGAAGAAATGTGAGCGCTGTGATTAAGTAAACTCTGCTGCCATGCTACTGTTGCTCCTGGGCCCTGCTATTAGCTTGGTGTTTGGTAGCTGTTAGCTTTAGCATATTTAGTTTTAGCGGCCTGTCTGACGTTTATGTTTTAAAAAAAAAAATCAGAGGGAACCATCTTCATAATTTAACATTATGGTTTGTTTGTGTCCTTCAGTTCTTCTCAAGAGAAGCTGCCTCAGCTCCACGGTCCCTCCTGCAGCCTCCACTCCTGATGCTAACCCCCGGTCTCCATCACACCATCCGGGCAAACCTGGAGTCACAGAACTTTGTCCAGAGCTGCTGTCTCCCTCTGAAACCCCCCCTCTCCAAAACACTATTTGTGTAGTTTTTAAAGTCTTTTTTGCATGAGAATTGTTGATCATATCATTTCCAGCAGATGCCTTAATGTAATGTTTGTGCACAATAAATGACATTGATCATAACATATTGGTATTTCCTTGCAGTCATACACCATGATATTGGCAGATAAGATGTTGATTACATTAAAGCAGTGAATGCTCTGCTTTAAGCAACATAAACACACAATGATCCAATGGATTTGAAGTAGAATGGGCACGTTACATTCTGTAGAGAGTACCTCAGTAACGGAAGTCAGAAAATTACTTTCTTTATCTGAGGTTCAGTCAGTTATAGTCACAGCAAAGCACACGGGTCTTGTTGTCTAAGTGGCAACCATATCATATTGTTTAAGATGTGTAACATCAAGCTTGTGTATCAGTGGTAAATACATCCAGTCATAAGTAAGTTCACCCTCTTGTTAACACTAAAAGTAGGTGACCCAGATGTTTCACAATGCAATCTGATAAGGTCGTATGAGAAACATTCTTAACATTAAAGAAATGAACACAGAGGATAGCAATAGATGTTTCACTTTAAATCAGTAGCTGGTAATCGGCAGACTGACTTATTCAAACACATTAATACTACAATGAATGAGGCAGGTGCTTCCTATCAGAAATCAACTATATCGTCACATTAGGTTTCTCTTGAGCTCATGGAAATGACCTTCACCTTCCACTTACTGTCACCTGAACCATACTGTTGTTTCTGTATCTACAGTGACTTAGGAAAACATATACTAGAGGGCAATGTATAAACAATAATACATCTTATTTATTTAGAGCTTTTCAAGAATTGCAAGTACTTCCCTGAGGGACAGCTAATACAAACAATATATATATCTTAAATCCATGAGATTGGACAGCCTCTCACTTGGATGTAAACCAATTTTAGAACACATTTGCTTATACTGGAGATCTTTTAAATTAATGTCCCAGAAATGATTACTGATAGCAAACCCCTGCCTCATTCATTGTAGTATTAATGTGTTTGAATAAGTCATTCAGATAATTAGTTGTTGTTGTTCTCTGTTGAGCTTTTAATTTTCAGAAATGAAATGTTTGAGGAGGAGACGTCTGGACCAGTCAGGTGATTTCATGACATCTGCAGTTTGAGTGAGAACAGTCCTTTATCATATATTTGTTTCATAATTTATTAAATAGTTTTGCACATAAACACAATAACTGATATGTTGTCTCTTCCCTGAGGCCTCCAGCCGCTTCCTGCTCCTTCCTCTGCCTCATGGTCACCGGTCATCTGATCGGGGGGGCCTCTTCTCGACCACCACACAAGCCGAGACTTCAAATACACTTCTACAATAATCTAGCATCTGGCGCCAGACAGGTCTGTGTGTGTGTGTGTGTCTGTGGTAAAGCACGATGCACACAACGTTCATCTTATCGGCTTCACACTCGGGATCTGTATGGTGAACATCCCGGGGGGTGCAGAGTGGAATTTGAGGTTACACAATACATTCAATATTAATACAAATTTAATAAACAGGCGACAAGGCTTTATATCGAGCTGAATTACACAGCTTTTATTTTGAAAAGTTGTGAACTCGGCTCTGACGATTGTGTGACCTCGAAAGACTCGACATGTGATGTATAAAAAACAATAGTAATTTATTAAATAATTCAAACCTATATATAAACCACACACGTGAACTTTGATAAAGAAAATTCAGTTTCATTGGATGATGATATAAAATCTCCAGTGCAGATGAACCAGGTAGGATGAACACAAAGCTTTATAAAAAGCTCTGAACACAAACTATGAGAAGTGACAGAATATTGAAGAAGAGTTTGAGGACGACTCACTAACGAGGAAGAATAATAATAATTATGATAATAATTCTGAAGTTTCGACACAAGACGAGAGAAACACAACATTCCACCGAGGTTTGAAATCAGGGACTGAACTCAGATTTATGATTCTCTGGTTTCACAATGAGATCGAGTCCCTGAGTCACGCAACACTTTGCAACGACTGGAAATAAAACCTCCTTCCGGTGTGTGTGTGTGTGTGTGTGTGTGTGTGTGTGTGTGTGTGTGTACTTTCACTGTGTGAGACTGAAAACATTTGTAAATCAACCAGCTCTCAGGAACTTGTGCTGAAGGGGTTTGAGTCGATCCGCTGCCTGGGGAAAGACTGCTGAACTCCTGATGTGACGCAGTGTCTGTGTTTGTGTGTCTGTGTGTGTGTAGGGGGGGGGGACTGGAGTCAGTGTGATTAGCATCCGATCTGCACAGTCATCTACAGACAAACACCCGGCACGTAAAAGAAAAAAAACTTCAGACTTCCTTATTGTCTTTTAGACAAATTCCAATGATTGCGTTGCATCGACCTTTAAATCACTTTCCCCAAACAATCAACACAACTTCTGTTTTGTCAAAAAGCAGAAAACTAATCTCCGGGGACCAGACATCCAGCAGCAGCAGAGAACTGCGACTAAATCAATGCTTTGATCCAATGCTTTAATAAAAATAAAAGTATTTGCAAAAAGGCCTTGAATAGTTTGATTTAAAGCTTTTGGTTTAAAAGCAGCAAACACAGATTATTTTCACATGCAGAGATGTAGATTCTCCTGTTTTTAGTCGTCTTGCAATTTCATAAAGAGGATTTTTTTTTAAACAATACACAACACTGATTATAGGATGTATGACACATTATATAAGATGAATCCGACGTTTGCAGCTCGTCTTTCAGTCTCAGTTTCTGTCTTTCAGCTCTTGATCGTCCTCGTCCATCAGTGAGAGAGGATCTGGAGCCTGGAGTGTTTCTGCCGTTAGAGTCTGGAGGTGCTGTGGATTTTATTTATTCACTTCATTTCCCATCAAAAGGAATAACAGTTTAACGTCAGTCTTTTAATATGATATCATATGTGTAGTTACCAATTATCTTTATTACTCTTGTATGTGGTTCTGTGCAGTCATTGCAAATTATGTTTTTTAACCAACTTTAAATTTAATTATTTATCATCTGGACACAAATGATTCAACCAGCGACGGTCGACTTTTCAGCCACTTCAATAAATATTTAAATCTCTGCATGTTTCCTGCTCCTGATCTTGAAAATTATATTTTATTCACATATTATTATCAAAACGGACAGAAGATCGATCAACTCAGAACTAAAAATAATTTGAAATAATTAAAAGAAACTTATTTTATACGATTAGAAGCAGGATATCACTAAAATGCTTTTGACTCAAATGTTAATATTATTTGGAGTGTTGAGATACAGTTGGAGAAAAGGTTTCACAACTCTACACACGCACACAGGGAGAAAGTAACACTTCAATATTGGCCCAATAGATTCACTGGATTTGTTGGAGGCAAATTTTATTATTAATTTAGTCCAACTACATTTCTGGAGGGAGAACGAGCGGAGCATCGAGTTGACGGTAACAAATGTGAACAGGAAGCAAAGACCACACATTTGAGAACCTGGAGTCTGAACCCACCTTGGGGGGTGTGGACGTGGGTGTGTGATGCAGGGGGGAGTGTGCGGTGAGCTGACCCCCCCCCCTCCCCCTCCCCCAGGCCTCTGCACAGCAACAGCAGCTCCGTCATGTTCGACACGAACGCCTCACAGAATGTCACACAACTCAAAAGTCCTCAGCTTCTCAATCCAAGTTGCGATGTGGCTTCTGGCTCGTTTCCCGTAATAGTTTCCCGTATAAAGACGTCAGAATCGTTCTTTTCTAATAATTATAATAGTATTAAAGAATAATACATTTTATATTATCTGCGCCTTTCACAGCACTCGGTCATCTGCAAGGCACAGATGGAAACAATGAAACTCTGAGTCATTGCACTCCATTAAAAGAAAGGTGATTGCATTGCTCCACAGGGAGACTGAAACTGCAGCCGCCCTGCTGGTCGTCCACAGGTAGTGATACAAGCCTTATATCTACAGTATATTTGTAAGTTAATTATCATTCACCCAACTACCGCAGAGTCATTCAAATTGTGTATTTAAATACCTTTCACAGTTGTGAATGTATGTAATAATGATAACCTGTCAAATATTAAACGCCTCCCTCTACTCTGCAGTCATTTATTCCTCGAGGTAAAAACCGAATCTATAGAAACCACAACGCAGGGACAACACTTCAGAGCAGTAGGAGACCTGGAGGTAAGTGCTAGCTAGGCATGTGTGTGTGTGTGTGTGTGTGTGTGTGTGTATTGACATATCCAAGACTGTGATAATCTCAAAAATATGTATTTTCGTAACTTATCCGTGACATATATCTTATTTTATAGAAAAACTGGGGGTGTCATTAAACAAACTGGAATTTTATAGGGTTAAAATAATGAAAATTAACGATTATTTGATATTTATTCCTTTATTACTGTCCTACCTGACAAAGATTTTAAATATGATTAATTATGCTCTTTAAACTTGCAGAAAACGTTCCTTCATTTTTGCACATGAGTTACAGCATGCTAAGCGTTCAGAGTGTGTGTGTGTGTGTGTGTGTGTGTGTGTGTGTGTGTGTGTGTGTGTGTGTGTGTGTGTGTGTGTGTGTGTGTGTGTGTGTGTGTGTGTGTGTGTGTATTGAGGCTGTGATAATCTCAAAAATATGTTTTTTGTAACTTATCCGTGACATATATCTTTTTTTATAGAAAAACTGGGGACGTCATTTAACAAACTGGAATTTTATAGGGTTAAAATAATGAAAATTAACGATTATTTGATATTCATGATGAGGACTGATATTTTAAATAAAATGAAATAATTAGAAGTGAAACCAATTTGTAATATTTGTAGCATACTTAATCAATAATAGGGCTCGAAGGTACAGAGGGTAGTGTTTTTATATGTGACAGTACACTAAAAATAATAATTCATAAAAATCAAAGTGTGTGTGTGTGTGTGTGTGTGTGTCTGTGTGTTGTTGTGTGTGTGGGTCGAGTGGAACGCCCTGTGATTGCCTCGTGTGCAGGGACGCCAGATGTTCCTCGGTCGCATGAAGAGACTGAGAAGACGGTGAAATGGAGTTTGTCTCCGTGGGCAAACATTAGGTTCTTGACTTTGTTTCCAGCGGCGACGAGCAGGAGGTCAACGAGCGGGGGGGAGGGGGAGGGACCACCGAGCTCTGGAAGGTTTCAGCAGACGAGGTGGCAGATAACCACGCTCATTACCCAGAGCTGGGGGGGGGGCATAATGAGCTATTGAGCAACTGTGCTGCAGAAATTGATCAGTCGGAATGACACGGAGCTCAGTGTGAGAGCAGAGCGGTGGAAGGTGGCGTTCCCTCACCCGTGACGCTGGGTGTCCTGTGGGGGGGGTGACAGGTGTAGCTGGGTGTCATCTGCTTAGCACTGATATGAGAACACGTGCAAGCAGAAACTTGGACCCCAGGAAGAAGGAGGCAGGGTCTATCACATTGAAGGAATGGCTGCTGAGACAGGATTCACATCTGGAACGCACTGTGTCGAACTCATAATGTGAAGAACAGATGTGACCAGATGTGGAGCTGCTCTTCAATCCAAACTGATTTGAATCCTAACCCTAACCCTAACCCTTCGCACAGCACGTGCCCATAACTCTGTTACTCTGTTACTGTATATATGTATATACTTTATTTTATTCTATTTTATTTTATTCTATTTCTTATATATTGTTGTTTTTTATATTGTTGTTTTATGTTCAAAAGTAGTGCACCAATGACACCAAGGCAATTTCCTGTATGTGCAAACATACCTGGCAAATAAAAGAATTCTGATTGTGAATTCTGATTCTGAGGGGATTCCTGTGAGCAGTTTGAAAGGTAGAGTTGTGAAACCTTTTCTCAAACTGTATCTCAAACACTCCAAATAATATTAACATTTACGTCAAAGCATTTGAGTGATATCCTGCTTCTAATCGTACAAAATAAGTTTCTTTAAATTATTTCAAATTATTTTTAGTTCTGAGTTGATTGATCTTCTGTCCGTTTTGATAATAACATGTTAATAATTTTCAAGATCAGGAGCAGGAAACATGCAGAGATTTAAATATTCATTCAAATGGCTGAAAAGTCTCCAGATGAATCATTTGTATCCAGATGATAAATAAATAGCTTAAAAAAACATCATCTCCAATGACTCCACAGAACCACACAAGAGTAATAAAGATAATTGGTAACTACACATATGATATTATATTAAAAGACAGGAGGAGGTGGTCTTTATGAAGTGAAAGGAGACAGGTCTGTTCTCGAGAGGTTTTCTGTGAGGTCGGACACAACAAGCTGGTTTTATTGCTGTTGCTCTTTTTGGAATGTGTAGCATTGGCCGTTCAGTTGAGCAGAGACATGAAACCCAAGCATCGGACGTGTCATCACATCGTTTCCCCTTTTCATAAATGATTAATCAATGAAGTGCAATGAATCCTGGGAGAGGTTGGGCCACACACAAGGAAGTTTAAAACAATAAAAACACCATAGAGAGAAAACGTCTGCAGCTCAAACTGTCCTTAAAGACCTTGGAGTCTCCAGGGAATATAAAAGTCCATTGATTCTAAAATGAACAACCTGTCAGCTGTGGAAAGAAGGAAACAGTGGATCAGACTCTGATAGGTCGAGTTCAAACTCTGTCTGAGAATAAACCCTGAAAAGACTCAGATTAATAAAAAGCTGCCAAACGATTTATTCAACAGGAAACAGGAAATATGATTCAACTGAATGATGAAGTCTCTAAATGTTAAGGAGACTTTGTTTCTATCGGGATGAAAAGACAGATTTATCTCCCGCTGTGATCAAAGGCAGTCCTCTAAAGGACGCGGCCCCTGGACGGAGACACACTCGTGGTCGGGTGGCGCCCGGGCATGGTCACATGTGACCTGAGGGGCGGAGCAATGTCACAGCACCGTTCCATGATTTGCCTTTTGAGCCTGGCCCTCAGCTGGAGGGTCTGAGTGAAGGAGCTGGTGAGTCAGGTGGTGTTTGACTCGCTGGTGCTCGGCTCCCGGTGAGAGACGACCATGGAAGCTGATTTGACCTTAACCGCGGGGGGGGGGGGGGGTCTCTGAGTGGGTCACAGAATCGGCCACAGATGGCGTCCACTTATTTCAGAAAGGAGACGACAGAGATATCATCTCAGAGGTCTGATGGACGAGGGAGAGGAATCAGAGACGCTTTGAAAACAGAAAATCATTTCTGTCTCTCAGCCCAGGAGAGGCCGAAGCAGTTTCAAAGAAAAATGGGAGCAAGCGATGACCCTTAATCATCTTCTCTCCCAGTAACGACCAGGATAAGATGGAGAAATATCTCAGAGAATAGATTTGGAGGAATGGCGGAATAAAATCATACAGAAATGTACAATACAGATACTTATATGGAGGAGAAAAGAGTGAAAATCTAGGAAAAAAACAACTCGAAAGCTCAAGAAATGATTAATTTGTAATCGAACTTGCTCGGCCGAAACAACCAGAAGCCCGGTGGTTCTTCCAGTGAGGATCTACATTTTGAATGAGGATCTACATTTTGAATGACCTGTAGGTGAAGATCGATCGACTCCCACATGGAGAGAAAGTTCATATTTGACCACACGAGGAAAGAAAAGGTCTCGAGGTCAGAAAACGATTTGTTGACTCTACTGAGATCTCAGCTTCCACGAGAACCTGCCACCTCCAGGTCCCGCCTCCATTTGGACGATTCTTAAATATGTCAAAACAAAAAGTTGTCTGTGCCGTGGGTTCGAGTCCCGTGGCTTCACCAAACCACCGCTGCTTTCTTTCCTTTTGCTCAAACCTCAGGAAGCTGCCGGGCTCAACACACTTCATCTGCTATAGTGTCAAATCACATCATGAATTATCTCAACAGAGGAAAAACCTCGGGATACAGCGACGAGCACGGGGCGACGGTGGAGAGGAGCAGCTCCCGGGGGGGTGTTGTGTTGTGTTGTGTTGTGTTGTGTTGTGTTGTGTTGTGTTGAAGCTGGTTTGGTTGTGTGTTCTCGCTGCTGCTGTCTGATGGTGTGAAGTTGGATTAAACCTGAATAAACCAAAAACAAACGCCTGCAGCTAAAGAACATCTCTCAACTCGAGACTCACGGAACCATCCGGCTTAAAAAGTCAAAATAGTAAATATTGAAATCTGAGTAAATCAGCAGAATGTGTTTTCCTGCCACTCGTACTTATGGCCGGTCTCCACTCTATGAATATTTCTCTCAATATGCGCCTGAGTTTTAATAAGAGCGAAACCGAGTGTGACCTCGATCCTCCAGAAATGCAACGAGGAAAATTGAATGTCAGTGACGGAAGATCCACATCTGAAATGTTTTTTATTTCGGAGACGTCCCGACTGCATCATCCAGGCGTCTGTCTGCAGGAGTGACATTTCATTTCCCGAGCAGCATCACAGGGTAAAAAAGGTTTTGTGGCCACAAGAGGAGAATCTGAATTTTCTCAGGAGACGAGAGGAGAGAAATGAGAGTTGATGTTCGTGACGCAAGCGTTTCTGTGTTTGTTGTTGATATTAAAAGTTTTCTTACTGCGACTTGTCTCTGGGCGCTGGACGCTGACTGGTGCTGAGGAAAGTTTCCTGTGGTTCAAGATGAGAATCACACATACACGCCCTGGATCAGGAGTTTTAATTGGAAAGTTAATGTGATATAACTTATTAAGCAAAGAGCATATTTGTTCGGTGACTCTCTGCTGCTCAGACGCTCCTGGTGGTCGTCAGGTCGTTTATTTGATCAAACAGAACACGAGGATTATAATACAGGAAATAATCAACGAGACAAATTGATGATTACAGGACTTCAGTTTGTAAAAGGTTATAATTGGACGTTGACAGTAGTGGTGGGGGAAAAATCGATTCTGTTCAGTATCGCGATATTTTAAAAGATATAAAAGAGATATATTAAAAGATACCTAGTGTGTATGCGGAAAGGATGTTCTCCACTGCAGGAGATATAGTAACGTTCCAGAGGAACTTTAACATCTGAGCATGTTGACCAAATGATTTTTCTGAACAAAAATGCCAATATTCCCAAATGAATTTAACATTTTGGGTCATGACCTTGCAGGTTTCAATTTGATTGAAGCTCTAGGTTCCTCTTATTCATATGATTGAGCTCAGTGTTCATGTGAGAGGTCTCCTATTCAGAAGATAATTACAAAGGTCCTGTGTCCTGAATGTTCAAGGACAAAGTTTTTGCACTTCAGTAAATGTGTAGAAGACAATGTTGTTCACAGAATTAAATGTGACATTTGAAGTGAGTTGAGCAGTCTTATTTTCCTCATTTTTTGTAATGCCTTTGAATAATATGGGGGACATGAACCGCAATAAATCGCAGAATCGAATCGCAATACTTGCAGTATCACAATATATCGCAGAATCGCAATACTATTGAATCGTGGCCCAAATATTGCAATACTTTTGAATCGTCACATTTTTGCCAATTCCCACCTCTAATTGACAGTGAGGGAAAGCTGAGAGAACAGAAACACATCGAGCAGCAGCCTTCCATCTTCACGTCTCAGATCTTTTGACACTTTTCAGACACTTTGCACTGAGCCGCCTTCGCTCTCACCAGGTAGAAATCACTGTGATTCTCCAGCTGCGGCGTAACGCCTGTCACCGGCCCCGGCACACAGCCTTCCTGTTACCATGGTGACCTTTATCAGCCATTGAATTGGAATGAAAAGGTTGTTGGTGTCTAGACCACGACCTCTGCTCGACACCCACATGCAGCTTAATGACCGGGGTGGTGACAGGTTTCACATCTAATGACTGACAAACTTAATCCTGAACATTTACTGCAGGAATTCAATTCATTTAAATAATCAAAATTTGCGTCCAGTTGTGTTTTTTCTCCACTTCAGCAGCCGGACACACAGGGGGCGCTGTTGCTCAGTAAAAGTAACACAGTGTTGCTTTAATGATCTCTTCAGATTCAGATTTGATCTTTTTAGAAGAAACTTACACACAATTCTATCGTGAATTCATCTGATCGGACGATTTAACTGAAAATAAGTGGACTTGTGTCTGATATTTTCTTTTTTCTTTTTGTCGTAAATCAAAGTGTTTGAACAAAACTCCAGCAGAGCTACGATTAATTGTATCAACAACGTCTTAAACATACAAAACAATCAACTACATTCATGCAAACACAGTGGAAAGTGGTTTGTTTGTCGGACATGTTTTCATGTTTCAAACGGTGGAATTAGTGGTATTGTACATGTGACGGATTCCTCAAGTGGTTTCTCACAATCCCACAGACAAAGGGCTGGAGACAGGAGGAGGCTGTGCAGCTCTGTGTGAGTCTGTGTGCGTCTTTGTGAGTCTGTGTGCGTCTGTCAGGTGGAGACTGTGCAGCTCTGAAGAATCAAGTGTTTTGTTTCCTCGAGCTAAATCTGAAATAAAGTCAAATCTCTTATTCTTCAATCATACCCTCAACAAGAAGCACTTCTTTCAGTCAGTTAACCCTTCGGAGTCCTGGGTATCTTACCACTGTTTCCTATCTTAACACAACGTTGGCGACACAACCAGACAATGAACGGGTTCGATTTCGGCCCTTCGCTGCGTGGCGTTCCTCTTTCCCTTTCACATCATCGACACGCAACGTGATTTCACTGCACGTCAACTACATTTCTAATCAAATCCACTGAGAAAAGAAACTCCACCTCTCTCAGTTCTGCACCGTTTCACTTTACCTGCTTCAAATCATGTTCATGTTTTCTACAAACACACGCTGATAAAGATCAAGCTCCTCTTCTGCACAGTGGCCGAGCTCCAGGAGAGGAATCAAACTCTTTCTGCTAAATACTTTAACAAGTGTACACGTGAGTCGACTCCTCGGGGAGTTTCCTCAGCTTCGGGGATCCACATGTCTATTAAAAAGTTTTGTCCGTCTCCCTTTGGGTCACCGGGACATTAACGATCCCAAACTCTCCTCAGGTGTGAAAGGACATAATCCTGATGGAGGCTGGAGGGAAACCTCCAACTGCGTCTGTTCCTCAATCGTCCCCAAAAGTTTCACTTCCAGATTCAAACGGCAGCAAATTCATTCAGAGGGAAAATGAGTCAACGAGACAGTTTGTCGAACAAATGATTATTGTTTTAGAAACTGAAAAAGTGTGACCGTATAAAAATGATTATCCTTCTTTCCAAACAGACTCAGCTAAGTTGTTTTTCCATCTAGGAATCAAATCGTGATATTCTGATTCATCCTCCGGCATCAGACTGAGGAGAAGCTTCTCTCCTCGAGCTGTGAGTTTCACACCTGCACAAACCAAACAGTGTTAACACAACTTCAGAGGCTGTGGACACACACAACACACATCCAGGACTGTGACTAACACACACACACAACCTGCACACACTCCATCCTCAGGGACGGAAATAACCACAACGTTCTCTCACCATTTTGCACTTTTTATAAATACGCCTTATTCAACTTCTGCATAGTTATTGGCTGCTGTTTTTATTGTTATGTGAATATATTCCTCAATATTTTTTACAATTTTAAATATATATAACATTATGTTTATTTCTGTATCTGTGCTCTTTTGCTTTCTGGTCGTCAAATGTCTTTTTCATTGTGTTTTATTGTTCAACTGTTTCCTTTTGTTTCAACGTGTAAATCCCCTTGTTACTGTGTTATTAAAGATTCTTTATTAATAAAGTCCAACAAAGGAACATTTGAATCTTTGAAACTTCTTGCTGCTCTTGTAAGGAGACACAAACATTGTCGACAGCACAGTGTGCAGAGACATACAACTTGCTCACACAAGGTTAATCATATTGATTTGGATATTGTCCTCATGAAATAAACGTTTTGGAAAACAAAATTTCCTTTATCAGTATATTTCCATTCGTATTCTCAGATTCCTGCGACTCAGACATTTCTCAGTGTTTTGATTCTGTTCCTTTGGGCAAGATTTCATTATTTAAAAACCTGTGGAGCAACAACACAGATTCCTGCAGCTCCAGCAGCTGTCGGATCCGAAACGAATAGAAACACATTTTCTGCAGGAGACTCTGAGCGCGGACCTCCCTCCATCTCTCACCCGATTCTGGTGGAATTATAATGTTTGAAAAAGTTTCTAGTTAGATGGTGCACGTGCTTGAAAAACAGAAGTTGTTGTTATCTGGAGCTTCAGTGGGGAACAGTTCTGCTTTGCAGCTCACAGAAGCTCAGAGGGGGAAACTTCCACCGGTCGTTGCCAAGCACAACCAACGCAAAACCTCCAATAACAATGGGAAACTGTGTTTGTTTGGTTTAATTGATCACGGCAGGAATTCTGTTATTTTGAACAAATTCTACCTTCATGAATGAAGCCAAACTTCTCCAGGACTTAATAACTGCTGTTGATTCCTGGAACGAGAAGAAAGTATAATTACTGTGTTTATGTAGACGACTGTGACTTTCCAATTTTTACTATGTTTTAATTAATTGGCTTTTTGTTACTTTTAATTATCAGATTTGATTTTAATTATACGTGCATTCTGTATTTTTACCAAACTTGTCTCTAGTTTCATTTATTTTACTTTCTCCGTTTCTTGTATTCAAGCATTTAGAGTCTATTTCTCTGATAAACTAACGTCCACCAGATCATTTTAATAATTTGATCCTTTCACCGTGTGGGACTGAGACAGACACAACATTCATACAATCACTTCCTCTTTAGCACGTTATCTTCAAAGCAAAAGCACAATGTCTGTGTTGGGGCTGCAGTGCTTTTTAATCAAGCTTTTACTTTGAAAAGTTTAGAACTTGGGTCTGAAGATTGTGTCGTTTCTTTAACAGATGTATGAATACATAATATCTAACTTCTATATAAACCACACAAGTGAACTGTAGTCAAGAAAATTCAGTTTTATTAGATGAAAAACATGGACTGTAGAATCTTCAGGCTTCCAGGGACTCGGACCTCAGCTCAGGCAAAAGGCTTCTCACACAAAAGGAAGTTTAAAAACATAAAAACACCATAGAGAGAAAAGTTGGCAGCTCAAACTGTCCTTAAAGACCTTGGAGTCTCCGGGGATGAATTAAAAAGTCCATTGATTCTAACATGAATAACCTTGTCAGCAGTGGGAAGAAGGAAACAGTGGATCAGACCTCGAAAAGGTCGAGTTCAAACTCTGTCTGAGAATAAACCCTGAAAAGACTCAGATTAATAAAAAGCTGCCAAACGATTTATTCAACAGGAAACAGGAAATATGATTCAACTGAATGATAAAGTCTCTAAATGTTAAGGGAAAGAAATCTTTGACACATTATATTCTAACCAAACTTTTGTTGCTTGATTCTGCGAGATGTGAATCTCCCTGGCTCCGAGTTTGAACTACAACTTTCACTATCTGGACTTTTTAGTTAATTTAGTTTCCACCTTTCTCCTCCATGGAATCAGTGTTTATCCTCCGAGCATTGAATTATGTATTAAAAGGTTGAGGGCTGCGGCTTATCCCATTCGGGAGTTTAAATGTTGATTTTCTTTCTTAAATAATTAAATGCAGGCCTTGGGCCGCGTTCCACTCGGTCTGCTTCCCCCCCCGCTGCAGCTCCCCTGTGGTCATGGTCAGTGTCTTCAGGTCTCAAACCACCGGGAAGCCTTCAGAATGAAAGAAAATGTTTGTTTATTCCAAACACTTATTATTTAATCGTTTGTTTTTTTGGATTAAACTTTTACTTAATTAGCCCCACTGGAAATGTTGGAAGGACAAATTAAAGTTTTAACAAGAGGACTCTGGGCGAGACGTCCAACCTGACAGCGACTTCGCTGAAGCAGCAGCAGCCAACTCGACGTGCAGCAAACTTCGTGTGTTAGCATCCAGCCTGCGGCCGTTTCATTATCAGCTCTCTGCACATTTGCCTCCTTCAAACCTGACACCTCCCGTCCACGAGTCTCAGAGCGAGTTGTGTAAACACGGTGACAGCTGCAGCAGCTTCCAGAGCTTTGTGCACAAACAGCATTCATCCAGAAATCTGCCCTGTGATTAAAACTCTTTTCCTTAGAGGCATCGCTTCAAATTCCACTGATCCAGGTCAGAGAGCGAGAACATGATCCATCAAAGTTTTATCTACTACAAATTAGGAACCTCCTCCGATTCACACGATAAACAAACAGTTTCTCATTTGCTGCAGATCCTACTTTGACTTAACGAATTCAGTTCCTGTTGTAAACGTGTGTGTTCTCTTATTATATTATAATATACAGTAAACGTGTGTGTTTGTGTAATGTTTTGTTTCTCTCGTCCTGTGTCGATACTTTACAATTTGTCCTCGTCATTAGTGAGTCATCCTCAAACTCTTCTACAATATTCTGTCACTTCTTATAGTTTATGTGCAGAGTGATGTTAGAAAACTTTGTGTTCATCCTACCTGGTTCATCTGCACTGGAGATATAATATATATATCTTATACTCAATGTTTATCATCGAATAAAACAGAATTTTCTTTATTACCGTTCACGTGTGTGGTTCATATATAAGTTAGAAAGATTCACTGAACTGTTAAACAATCAGAATCCGAAACAATCTTCAGACCCAAGCTCACAACTTTTCAAAATAAAAAATGTGTGATTCATCATATCGATATAAAACTATGTGGAAACAAAGTGAGTGTTGTGATTTTACTTTGAAGACAAATTGCCAGAGGCAGTGATTCTGTGAATGTTGTTGCCATGATGGAGATCTGCACCCGTCGCATAATAATAAATAAAATGAAAAGAATCAAATTATCTAAATGTTTGACCAGTTGCTGTCCTGTTTATTTCATTCTTAACTAATAACAAATCACACCAAACTCGATTCTCAGGCAATTTACAACAGAGTTTGAAGCCGATGAGATGGATGATGTTTATGATATGAGTTCCACAGACTGACAGAGAGACGTGTGTGTAATTAGCAGGTTGTTTAAATAATCTTCAGCTTGTTGTGATGATTGTCAGGATCACAAATACTGCAGAGAATCATTTCAAATTGGCTTTAATTGAATTTCTCGTTCTTAGCTTAATTGAGCTGGTAATTTCTCCGGTAATGAATCTGTGGAAACGGCAGTTGGATGTGATTGATTCAGCAGATTGAGATTCAGACTCAGATGTGTGTGTGTGTGTGTGTGTGTGTGTGTGTGTGTGTGTGCGTGTGTGTGTGTCAGAGGGAAGTGATCTCTCCTGCTCCGGGCTGGTTTGACTCGGACTCTGGTTCCATGGCCTCGATGCTCCATCATCTCAGACCTTCACATGATCAGCCTCCTTCATCTCTGACTCTTGACATTTCAGCGGCAGCAGCTGGAGGATATCCAGGGGTGAGAGAGAGAGAGAGAGAGAGAGAGGGAGAGAGAGAGGGGGTGTCTCTCATCCCTCCCCCTTCTCCCTCGACGTCACGCGTCCTTTACGCACGGATCCGCTGTGGATCGTCCACTTGCGCTCGGAGCGGCCGGCGGAGCGCGTCCTGTGCCACAAGGAGACAGACACACAACAGCAGGAGGACGGATACACAACGGATACACAACAGCAGGAGGACAGGGGGACACTCGAGAGGACGGACACACAACAGCAGCAGCAGGAGGACAGGGGGACACTCGAGCCTCTCCATCTCCCTCATGCTCCTGGTTCCTCCGCATGTCCCCCCCGGACAGAGTGGACTTTTTACTGGACCTGTCTGTCCCTCCCGTCGTCAGGCTGATCTGAAACACACCGAGGTAAGAGACAGATTCCACCGGGCTCATGTGATATGTGGGGGGTGCGGTGACATGTCCTCTGGATGGAGTTGGTGAAGTTGGAGTAGATGCGTCTGGAGCTCAGTGGCTGAACGAGGCGCAGCGGGGGGTCCGTGCGTTCCGGGGCGCAGGAGACACTCTGATAATAATCATAATTATAATATCGGATCCTGTATCGCGTTGGCATCTGATAATGGTTTTGGACCAGGACCGAGGTGGCAGCTGAAGATGGATCCTAACTGGAAGCAGTGGACAGTGACTGTGGACTATAGTGGATCTGGTCTTGATGCTGGACCATGATCTTGCTGCTGACCAGAGACTATGATGCAGCAGGACTGCTTGACATATAGTATTGAAGTTATCCTTCAAAAATGTTTCCCCTCATCAATGCTGCTAAAACCTTTCTCCTGATGATGTTCTCCTCTACACATCTGTGTCACTTGTGTCCGTCCTGGGAGACGGATCCTCACATGTGTCTCTCTGAGGTTTCTACGTGTCTTCACCTGTTAAAAGGGTTTTTAGTAGTTTGTCCTGACTCTTGTTGAGGGTTAAGAACAGAGGATGTCTCACCATGTTAAAGCCCTATGAGACAAACTGTGATTTGTGAATATGGGCTATACAAATAGAATTTGATTGATTGATTAATTGATTGATTGATTTGATGCGTCGTGTCCCGGACCACAGGGACCACCGGGACCACAGGGACCTCTTTGTCCGGCTCTGCTCAGCCATGCGTGCTCCTGAGCTCCGGGTCCATTTCCGACTGGACGCGCGCTTTGTATCATCAAAATGATCCGGGCACGAGAGTTCTCTGATCCACATCCACCCGGGTTAGCGTGTGTTCCGCTTTGGTTCAGCTGAATAGGAATCAGGGGCGAAGTGACTGTGAAGCTGGAGAGTCTCAGAGAGACGAGTCCAATAATGAGTGAGATTCTATTACACGTAATGTGATGTCCTGTGAAGTCCACCTCGGAGAAGCTGCTCCTCTGGAACATGGGAATCAGCTGCAGCTCTGCTTTATTTCTGATATGCACTGAAATGATTCTTAAAATTTTTGCACAAAATTCTGGGATTTTCCTGCTGTTCCTTCGCTTTAAAAAAGGAAATGGGTTAAAATACATTGTTCCTCAGTTCTTGAAGAAAGCAAATATTTGTGGTGACACTGAATTATTCTGAATTCAGGATGAAATGAAAATGATGCATTTAGCTCAGCCTCACTGAGCAGATGTGATCAATCACTTGTTACAGTGATTAATCAAATGTTCATTGTGAAGTAAAAAATGCTCCGATGTGAATATTTGCTTGTGTGCAGGATTTTTAATCTGTGAAGGACAGGGTTATTGATTAATGGGCTGAATGAGCAGTGAAGGCACCAGGTCGTGTTTCATCGTCTGCACAGTGTTCACTAGGATCCTGTCGTACGAAGTGAAACCAGTGAGTGTACTGGGAGAGAACGTGACGTGAGAAGAGTGAGGTTCACAGACAGAAATCCTCTGTCCTGCTGTCCTGGTGACTGGGTAATGAGCTCTGAATGATGAGGTTATAATTAGTTCAATTCCCTGCAGGCTTCCTTCAGCCCAGGTGAACGTTTATCATAAAAGATACATTTCAATCTGCAAATTCTAACATAAATAATGTCATATTTAAGCACGGTCCTATTATGCATGGTGACCTGAAGCATTATATATAAATATTACTGTAATCTGACATCCACATCACATCATCCTGCAGCTAATCCCTAATCCAGATCATATGTGGATCAATTCTCAGTGAAACCACATGTAGCAGAGGTCATGATGCAGATCTCCAGCATCATGAGATTAACGAGTCTCTGATAGAAACAGACCCACGTGTGTGAACCTCTACTGGAAACTAATGACTTTCATTAAATCTCCAGAATCACTGTGGATTTAACTGCACATTTGACCCAAATCACACAGAGACTGAGATTCTGTGAGAATCCAACACCATCATTATTCCTCTCTGGTTAAACAACGGCTCTACAGATTCCCTGCAGCCGGGGGTGAGAGGGGGGGGAGGGGGGCGGTCATATCTGCTGTGGACTGTGGAAGCATTTATGAATAAAAAATGAATGAGGAGAAGGAAGCAATTAAATGTCTTTACCATTCATGACGTATAATCAATGCAAAGACAGATTGTGCAGATTGTTCTCTCTGGTATTATTTCCGTTTAGTCTCATTCATGTAGAAACTAGTAGAAACTCAGTGAGACCCTGGATGACTTGCTAATCCCCCCCCCCCTCTCCAATCTGCTGCTGTTTACTGGGCTTCTTATAATCGTGGAAAGAGCAGCTGAATCCTCCAGAGAGACCGACGGCCGCAGCTCGGATTTAAAACCTCAGGAAACAACAAGAGTTTATGCTGTGAGGACTTTGAAGGAATTTAATAGAATGAATGATGTTTATTTATCTCATCGACTGGTTGTTGATTTGTTTGTTTGTGAGCAAAAACTACTTTACCAATTTCCATGGAACTTGGTGGTAGGATGTTGAAGGTGTCAGGGAAGAACTCTGTGGATTTTGGTTTGGATCAGGGGACGGATACAGGATGTTTTTAGCATTTTTAGAACATTGTGACGTTTCTCAATATTTTCTCAGAGAATGATTCAGGGATGTTGATAAAAAAAAGGAGGACTGATATTAGTTTGTGTGTAATTTGGTGCAGATTAAACAAAAAAATCTGGATTTGCTGAATTTAAATGTGGTTTCATGAGAGAAAGGGCGTCATGCATTCAGCCAAGTCTGGTTTTTGATTTGTTTGTTTGTGAGCAAAAACTACTGAACGAATTTCCATGGAACTTGGTGGTAGGATGTGGAAAGTATCAGGGAAGTTCTCTGTGGACATTTTCTCATAGAATAAATCAAGGATGTTGGAGGACTGACATTAGTTTGTGTGTAATTTGGTGCAGATTAAACAAAAAATCTGGATTTGATGAATTTAAATGTGGTTTCATGAGAGAAAGCTCCAGCCTTGGTGGAGGTTCTAGTTTTCTCAATGAGTTTGTGAGGTCTCTTTCAAATTGAGCTTTGACATTTCATCATTTAATTCTCAGAAGGTCAAATCTGAGTCATTGAGAAGGTTTTTGCAAAGTTTGAAGACATTTCTTTGAGGCGTTTCTCAGATATCACAAGAACTGGACCAACAGAAAACACACGACTCCTTTCACAGCTGCTGTCGGCTGTGAGGAATAAAACTGTGGCGTGAAGGAAAACTGCAGCTCCACCACGTCCTCGGGCAATGCACAAATCACACAAACCACATTTTGAGTCGACAGTGGTTTTATATTTTTCTGTCCGAGGTGATGGACGCTCCATCTCTCCATCAAACTCTGCACCTGTAGTTTCCTTCATCATATTTGTCTTCAGGCAATTCATTCAGAGGAAAGTAAGAAGCATTCGGACAATTAGTGATGAGGCAGTTCACCATGGACACTTTTACTCTCAGGCCTTTTTCTAATAAGTATCTTTGATCATATTAGATTTTATATGGAAGGATCCAGGGCCGGCCCTGCCAATGTTGGCGCCCTAGGCGAGATTTCAGAACGGCGCCCCCCCCCCCAACATACACACGCAAATTGTCATGCATCCCCAAGAACTTTTGGACTGTATACAGATGCACACACAGGCAGACAAAATTCTAAGCTATAAAAAATAATAAAAATATATGATAAAAATATAAAAAGTCTGAAATCAGCTGTACTGACAGCATATCATGTCATGTCGACAAAAATAAACATCAATGATGTCCGCAATCGGGGTGATTCTACCTCTATATTGTTCTCCCCCCACACACACACACAAGAGAGTATATGCTTGTGTGTTTCTGTCTGTTTAGACACAACTGACAAATGTGTGGATTTAGCAGTGTTTGGCAATTTACTGAAAATTAGTAATTAGTTACAGTTACTAGTCACTTCTTTTAAAAGTAATGGAATCACCTCACCAGTTACTGTATATCAAAAGTAATTAGTTACTAGGGAAAGTAACTTTTAAGTTACTTTTATGTCTGCTTTTTAAATCTAATGAATATGAACAGTAGGAACAGTCAAACACAATAAAGATATTTTTTAGACCTATTTATTGTAATCAACAGGGCAACAGGCCCATTTGTGGGTCATTTGGTGCCGGGCCGCACAGAAAGAATAAACATTTTACATGTTTTCTGTTTTTTATCTAATATCCGGTAATTTTTCAAAATAAAACCGTTTTATTTTGAAAAATTACCGGATCCTCTGCGTTATGACTCATCCTTTATGCATGTCAAGACGCTTGTCTCGGTCATGTCACTTTTTCGCTAAACTATATTGTATGTATATGTATGTGTATTCAATCATGTATTTAATATATCACTTATATCGTTTAAAATATATAAATTTTCAGTGTGTTTTCCGGCCCGATTTGCTCGCGGCGAGCGAAAAAAATAGAACAGACCCCGAAACCATCGCTGCAGATCGCGAGCCGGCCGCGGCGCTGCCCGCAGCTTCCCGGCACGGCGCTGCCGGTGCGAACAGCCCGATTATTTAACATGGGCGCGGAAAGTAGGCGGACAGCTTTCGTGGCGCTTCTATCTCCGGTGCGTCCCCGGGTTTAGAAGATGATGTTGTGATGTGAATGTTTTGGTTTATATTGCATGTGTCAAGTCATGATAAATCAGTCCCTTGTGCCGCCCTCTCGGCATTTTGCGCCCTAGGCAACCGCCTACTTCGCCTATGCCAGGAGCCGCCCCTGGAAGGATCAGAGACAAAGACAGTGATTAGAATCTGAAAGGGACTGAGGCTGAACTACCTGATAACGAGCAGCTTCATTTATTACTCACTATCCTCTGCTAGACCCTCAGAACACACCTACATCTCCTCATTCATGTTTTATTCACAGTTATTCATTATTAAGCTCATTCACAGAGAGAAAGCGCCTGTGGAGTCGAGGTTAGCAGCTTCAGAATGTTTCAGCCTCGGTGACTCGGAGCGATCGGAACTCAGGGATCGTTAAGGGAAGTCAATATCTCAAAGTGCAATCATCAGCAAATCACAGCTCGACATTAAAGCCACAACCTTCGTTTCTCTTCTGTCCTGAAGCAACGCTCGATATGATCAAACCCAGTTCCATAAGTGATGAGACATAATCAGCCCCAGTGAAAACACTTCAAACTGGTGACCTGGTCCCATTCCCTCCCAATCACCATGTAGAATCCCAGCTAGTGTTCGAGTGGAGCATCGAACAACAGATCATTATGTGAAATAACCAAGTCAAATGAAATTGAATTTACACAGATAAAGGATAAAGATAATCATTCATCATCAATAAATCAATACTGGTTATTATCTTTAAAGGAGCCTCGGGGGCCGGAGCCGATTCCAGCTGAGATCGGGAGAAAGACACAGAAAGAACGAATCGGGTTTCAAATCAGATTTTACTCGTACAGCTTATAAAATCTGTACAAGGTTAGAGATGCTCTGTTGTTAACCTTCGACAAGACTGAGGAAAAACTACAAGAATGAAAATAAAAACCCCACAGAATCCTGAGAGTGTGATAAGGGAGGGATCCTGAGGCGTCATTACAAACCACTTTACCACCGTGCCACCCAGGACACAGGACAGCCATAACCCAACCATCCAGCAAAAATAGTTTTAAAAGATCAGAACTCAAGCTGTGAAAACAAGTGTTGGTTCCAGCCCTCGTCGAAGTAAACATGAGGTTGTGGTGTCAGAGCGTCGGAATCAAAGAGGCAGGATATCTATCTACCCCCCCGCCCATCCCCCACCCCTCTGCATCATCGCTGAATAATGAAACAAAGTGAAATCAATCAGAGAAAGAGGCGGAGAGACGCTGGTTCCTCTTTGGACCGAGACGCACGGCAGCGTTGATCTTTTTCCAGCACGTTGTTGTCGACTCGTTCTTTTGTGATTTCACTTTGCTCTCGAGGGGAGAAACAGAACAACCTGGCTCGGCTGGTTTCCTCCTCCTCCTCCGTCTCCACTCGCACGTCTGCAGCGAGGAGCGGCGCTCGATGAAAGGCCTTTGAGGAACTTAAGAGAAACACTAGCTCAGGGTAGAAGTGGGTGAGTGGGGGGGGGGGGGGGGCGGAGCAGCAGTGACACTTCAGAGTCTTAATGAGATGCAGGGAAAAGCACAAATAGCACAGGATGGTGAGGAGAGATTTCTGCTGAACCGATATAGCACAAAGGTTGAAGCTTGTCCTCGTGTTTCTCTTCAGGTTAAGTCTTCGTGGACGTGCTCTCTTCTCTGTTAACTCTCCATCACGTCTCACGGCTCTTTACACATCGGAGAGAAGAAGATGTGGGATGTTAATCGATGTTTTGAATGAATCGCTCAGCGTTTGGCGTGCAGTTGTTAATGTTTTCATACATCCAGCACTCAGAGACCCATTAGTCTCCTTTTGACACCAGGTTGTTAAATTTACTACAACTGGACAGACACATAAATATCTGTCTCCTCACGCGTGATTTATTTTCATGGACAAAAAGGTTTTTCACAGATCTACGGTAAAACTTAACGGAAGCTTTTCTGATTCTGACTCTCTGTGATTTTGAGTGATCCTGTAACCAAACAGACACCGGGGGGATAACATAACCTCCTGCTGGGTGTAGAACTGCACTGAGGCCGACTCATTCCCACTCGAGAGCAGCGGACCAAGGTCATTATGATGAATTATGCACACCGGAGATATAAATGGAAACCATAAGACTACATCATGCATGTACCACAGTAGAAAAAAACCCACGTCAAGGTCTAACTCGAGCAAAAGGTCACTTGGCAACGTGTAGCAGGAAAAGCTCACTAGTGGCGTTGTAGCTCTAAAAGAACGAGAACGGAGCTGAAAAGAGTTCAAACATCCACCAAAGCCAAACAGCTCCTTGTAGCTACACACAGATATCATATAAGATATTTAAATTAAATCGGTTCAGTAGTTTTTGCGTAATCCTGCAAACAGTTGAAATCGTGCAATAAGAGGATATAATTCACATCTATGCACTAGAACAGAGGTCTTCAACAGGGGGTCCGCGACCCCTAGGGGGTCCGCGGAGGTACTGCAGGGGGGTCGCGAAATCTTTGGTTGATTACACAGTTTTTTAATTTTTTATAATTTTTTAATTTTTTATATATTTAAATGTCTTTCAATATACATTAACATGCATCCAACATATTGTGAGGCTGATTTGACCCTCTGCCTGACAACCTCCATCCATCCAAGATGAGATAAGTTGTGTGCTACCCATCAGGGTCCGACATCTCACTAATGTGGGAGTATGTGTGCCATCCACAGACAGCTTGAGGATTCACTGTCTCTTCTACATGTATGTTTAAAATAAAAACATGAATCTGTGTATTACTGTTATAGCTCAGTGTTGTATGCAAGATGTACAGTGGGTACAGAAAGTATTCAGACCCCTTTAAATATTTCACTCTTTGTTTCATTCCAGCAATTTGCAAAAATCAAAAAAGTTCATTTTATTCTCAGAAGCCCATTTTGACAGAAAAAAAACAGAAATGTAGAAATTTTTGTAAATTTATTAAAAAAGAAAAACTGAAATATCACATGGTCATAAGTATTCAGACCCTTTGGGTGCTTCTACTCAATACTGAGCTTTACACAGAGTTCAGGGTCCTGCTGACCTCGGTCCATGTGCACAATGAGTTTCTGTTCTGTGCCGTCACAGACAAAGTTCTGGTTCAACAAACCGTTCACTTTCTTCTCTGGGCCATTAAATACACACTAGAAAGAACTGAAAGTTCAATCCAACACTTTAAACTCTTCTCTATTCTGTGAAACTTTACTAGAAAGCAGACGATTCAACCTGAGGTCACCTCCTCCTCTTCTTTCATTCCTCAGGTTCAAAATGAACGAAGGACCCGAGACCAACTTGACTCGACTCTACGACAACTGGACATTTTACAACAGCTCGGTGGAGTCGGTGGTCCGCAGGAACAACATCACCTACGTTGGATTTTACCTGCACCAGCCGTCCATCGCTGCCATCTTCATCGTGTCCTACCTGCTCATCTTCCTCGTGTGCATGGTGGGGAACGGAGTGGTGTGCTTCATCGTGCTGAGGAGCAGGAACATGCGGACTGTCACCAACTTGTTCATTCTGAACCTGGCTGTGAGTGACCTGCTGGTGGGGATCTTCTGCATGCCCACCACTCTCCTGGACAACATCATTACAGGTGAGAAGCCGTCAATCAAGCTTTCAATGTGTGGGAGGACTGGGACTGGGACTGGGACTGGGACTGGGACTGGGACTGGGACTGGGACTGGGACTGGGACTGGGACTGGGACTGGGACTGGGACTGGGACTGGGACTGGGATTAGATGGGGAACTTGTAGGTGTGTGGTCGTTCAACACTGGACTGAAATATCTCAACAACTAGAGGATGAACCGCCAGGAAAACATGTGAATACTTCCTTCAAGTCAAGTTTAAGATATTATCTTATCTGAGGGGTTTTATCATAAACACAGGAGTAAAAACTTAAATACTGGACATGGACACAAACACAGCACAAGACAGGATCACTGGGTGAGGAGGAGTCGAGTTCAGTGTGCAAGAGAGACGCCTCATTTGTGCAAATTCAGCACATTAATTGTTATATACAGAGAAAGGAGAGTTGACATTCCTCTCAGTCCTGTATGAACTCTGGACACACACTGTACACAAAGAGGTCAGTCAAATATCACCTGCACCTTCCCAGATAAATCTCCGACTGAAATTCAACAAATATCACTTGAAAACACACAAAGTAAAACCTGTCTACCCATGTTGCATCTTTTGTTTAGTGCCACCAAGTCTCCTAACAAGAATCACAGTGTTTCCTGTAAACATCTCTAACTAGTCACTCAGCAGAGCTCAAAGTTCCCGTTAAATTCAATCAGGCCACCAAATTGCAGATAAAGATACAATTTCATTAATAAGCCTCAAGATCCGTATCCTATTCCCTTGGAAACGTCAGCAGCCAAACTCTAATGGGTTGTTTCTTGGCCCAGGTCCCATCGTTCCCACTGAGTTCAGTGGAAATCCGCTCAGTAATCCTGCTGATGAATAAACAAACCAACCGAGCAGCAAACATCAGCAGTGACTTAGAATTTAATTCACTAGAGACACAAATCAACCAATTAAAACTCAACTTGCCTGAAACAGCAGTTTGACAAGTAAAAGATCGATATCTCTCATTTTCTTTGGTAAATATGAAGAGATCTGCGAGATGTGATGATTTTAGTGTTAATCTCAAAGACGTCTATAATCTAATCCTGTGATATTCTATCTCCATATAACACTGACAGGATGGATTCATGCTGCAAACAGCAGAGGTTCTGCACAGTCACACATTACCTGAAGCAAAGTTATCTGTTATTGCAATCGTTGGCCAAAGGTAACACAACAAAGAAGTGTGTGTGTCAGGCAGTGGTGGAGGAAGTGCTGAAGTTTAATACTTAAGAAAAAGTACCCAGGAAAATATATACTTAAGTAAAAGTAAAAGTACTACATCAACAATCCTAGTTAAGTAAAAGTAAAAAGTACTTACTTTTAAATTTACTTTAAGTATTAAAAGTAAAAGTACTCACGCAATGGGTTGTCTCTCAATGTCTAGGCTGTGCCATTTTGATAAAGAATGCAGATATAGCTACTGGTCATACTCGTGCCTCTACAGATGTCACTACTAGTAATAATTATAAGCAACAACATTTGTTTATTGGAAAGGTTGGTGTACTTATTGTGCTGACCCTCTGTAATACTGTTCACACTCTTTCTTACAATTCTGCGGATGACAAGTTATCTACCAGGGTCGGGTCAGAAACACATTTTCCACTTGCTGTTTCCTGCTTGTTGAAGCTGAGCGTGTTCATATCAAGCTCCCGGTGGAACTCTGCTGCTGATCTGGATCCTGGGTCACTGGTCTATGCAGCGCTGCCCGTGTTCTTCAGTTCAAACTCAGTCTTCCTACGTGAACTCAGTCCAGATCACAACATGACCGATTGATTTCTCAACTCAAGCCTGTGGTGTCACAAGTGAGGAACGGCTCAGAGGCTCGATAGAGATTCATCAGAGAGGCGAGAGTCCTCCCACCATGCATGAAGACGACCGGGGCTTTTCACGCGTTGAGCTGATGGGACTTGACAGTTTCCTCTCGATGACACAAACATCACATGAGCGGATCTTAAGGCGAGTGATAGCGGCTGAGAGTGCACATCCTCCACGGAGGCTGCAGACGCTCGCTGCTTTGAAACCAGATATTATAATAATAATAATAACAAGAAGACAAAATTAGGGTCGTTCCGCATTTTCCTCTCGAAAATATATTCCTGAGGCTTTTCGAGACGTCTTTGATTTGGGTCGAGAGTCATAACGAAAACAAAGCCTGTAATCGTGCCTCGTAGTTAATAAGAATATCACTGGAACAACAATAATTTGCAGGGATTGAAAATGGTCTCATTCACCTCCAGGGATGATTTTAGATTGGTTACTAATACTCAATAGTTGATTGCACCAATTATCCATCTACTGCCTCGTCACATGAGCAGATTTTATCCGTTCTGAAACAGCTTAAGAAGAATTATTGTGTTTGTCAGGCACACGGCGCCTGAGGGAATCCGGCTGCCTTTTAAATCCCTGCAGAAATGATATTATTCATAATTAAAAACTAAAATGTGAAGCTTCTATGCCTCACAACTCACTGTGCCTCCTCGTGTGGAAGCGTTGGGTCTTTTTCAATCAATCACTCAATAAGGTTATATTTGTATAGATCTTAACATCCTCTGACCATTAATATGGTAATGAGCCCAGGTCCTGACCTACTCTATATGAAAAATGCCTTCAGATAATATTTATCGCTGTGTAAAAGCAAACTGACTGCACATGGAAGTTGTCAGAGAAAACCACAGGAGGTTTGAAAAAGCTTCACACAAGCAATCGTGTGAAGCGTCAGGGGTCAGAGGTCAGAGGTCAGAGGTCGACGAGGGTAGAAAACGTTTTCACAACAGGAACTAAACTAAAGTGTTTTATCAGAATAGGCTATGGCACGTATGGTGTTTCCTTCTGAAGCTTTCTACATTATGTGCTTCTGCAGTTTCAATACAGAACGGAGCAAATTAAGACAGTTTTCAAGAGACTAGCAGAGTAGTTCTATATGGTTTTAATACCTGTAAGTATTAAAACTATATTAGCTTTGACTATCTGCAGAGCCGGAGCCGTCCCACCACCCGTCAGCAGAGAGCTGAGAACTTCCTCTTGAGCACCGGGGTTGTTCCTCAGCACTAAAGACTTTATCACACAGACGTGTACATTTTTAATTAGTCTTGATCCGCTGTGAGATGTTGAATTATAGAGCTATAAGCTGCATGCTGGTTGCCAGTATCACGCTGTTTTAATTACTCTATCTCTTGTTTACCAAGCTCGACAGATAAGCTAATGAGAAACAGTTTATTTCGACAGTTCCACGGCTGCCAAGCAACAAGGGACCACATCGTTAATACCAACGCAAATCATTCAGATTAAAGTTTGTGTTTCCCTAATGCAAAACAACGGGAATGCTCTTAAAACAAATGAAAGGAAACGTTCAATTTGAAGATGAGCACAGGTTTCCAGATTCAAACTGGCTGGTGGCTGCTCACCTATAATCACAGGGTGTAAACCTACATACACATAAAGATCATGAGGTCGAGACCCAGCTGTCGACTCGACAGAAGCGTTGACCCCGTGAGGTGCAAGAGCACGAGCTTGTGTCGTGAGCAAAGTTGAAAATATCTGATTTTCAAACCAATATTTAAGTATTTGATCGAATAATGATGTGATATAATTCAGGTTTCAGCTCAAACAACTCACTCACATATGCAGCAGAGAACAGGCTTTTAGTTTCTCATCGGAGTTCAAGATTTAATGAAATCTGGCTCCTGTTTCATGCACTTATTCTAAGTTGCTAAGGACAAAAGCAATTCTCTTCATGCGGCAAATTGCATCTCATCACGTCACATTCATTTTGCAGAAGGGGAGGAAAGTAGGAAAAGTTTCTCTGTGCTCCCAAGAGAAGTTTTTCAGAGCATCACGATGTGAATCACATCTGCATAATGCAGCGGACACAAGTGTGATGTGGAAATTACATCCAGCACGCACCTCCCTCTGAGTCACGAACATTAGTAAAACCTACAATGTTCTGCTGCTGCAGAGACGATAACAGAGAGTTTAGTGAAGTCAACAAATACAAAAGGAATCTTCAGCACTGATGCAATCATTTTTAACCACGTGACGGCCTCTCCCTCGAGCCAGGGTTCAGTTTGACCTTTCTGTGCCACTGTGAAAACATGGAGGGAACAACATGACAGCACTGACATTCCACATCATGGGAATAAGACTACCCTGCCTCTGATTGGTTAACACTGATATTCTTCCCTAAGCCATCATCACAAAAGGTTCATTCCAGTTAATCTAATCTGATTATACCAGTCCCAGGTGAATATACACCAATGAAAACCTAAATCAGATTATTATATTGTATTTATGGCATTTGATGGACACTGGTGCTTTAACTGTGAGCGCCCAGCACCACAGCCACAGCAGCACTCTACTCTCTCTACTTGGAGCTGAGTAGAGAGACCGGTGATTGGATGCCAGTCAAAGGGACACGTGTTCATTACTGGTTTCCAGTGTCTGGAAGAAAAGGTGATTTAACTGAGGGTTATAATGCAGCAACGGTTCTCCATTGAAGAACACGTACAGTGCAGTGTAGCTGAACAATCAGCAATCAGTGAGATGATGGTGAAGTAGAGCAACCCGTGCTCAGCCATGGCTGCATCCCATTACCACCATCTCTGTTGGCTGGCAGGTTTGGTCAGAACACCCACTTACGTCTTTTTTCCTCCGATGGGAACAGACACAATAATCGGTTGCTCCCGGTTTAAATGACTCGCTTGTTATCAGCTCTGATCGGCAGTAATGGACATGGCGCCCGGCGGAGAGAGACAATCTCTGTCGGCAGCCACGAAGCTGATGCGACAGCTTCACCGGAGTCGAGACGCACATTTAACTGTCGGGCGTGAGTGTGTAAGAAGACATGACTGTTTGTGCACTTAGGAAAAGAGTTTAACAAGCAAGACAGCAAGACAGCGAGGTGACAGAGCTTCTCAGACCAGGGGAAAAAACAACAGAAAGGAAAACTCCTCTACTGGCAACGGGAAAATTAGTCCATCACCTTTTATTAGGGAGTTTTAAAACCTGCTCAGGTTGGTGTAGAGGAGGTTTAAGGGTCTTTGGTGGAGGTGTGCACTCTACTGAACTCTATTCTAGTGTCTTATTGTCCAGCGTGACGGAAGGAGTCGGCCTGATTCACTCGGATAGTCACCGCAGCCCCGAGCAACACAGATGGAGAAGATGGCAGCTCCGCTAATGACGGACAGCTCGTCCCCGATAATGAGAAACCCACATGCAGCTCTGAGTCGATGTGTCCGAGCGGCTGCGGAGACACGAGTCTCTCGTCTGTGTGGACGACCGGAATCGAACACGACCTCAGAGGAAGCCTTCATCTCCTCTCAGTCAACAAGGCTTTAGATGAGGGAGCTTTCCCTCATTATCGGGCGCTGGTAGTTTGTGATGCACCACAACAAGAGATGAAAGTGTCATCAAACCATTTTGTTTGCATCTGTTTAACATTGTTTACTATCGAGATAATGTCGCTAACAGCAGCTACACAACATCATTATTATCATTATTATAGTAATTAGTGTGGTCTGGCCCTTATGAAGATATTTCTCACGGTCCCTCTTCTCTTTTTGTTGGTTTCGGTTTTTAACAAAGCTGTTTTCTTTCCAACACCGATGCACATAAAGAAGAGAAGTGTCTACTTGACAGGAAATGAAATGTTAGAAGAGAAAGTTTGAATGAAAGGTTTTAAAACCTTTCATGTCACGTTCACGTTGCTTTTGTGAAGTGCATTCGTTATTTCCACTCATTAGAACCAAGATCACTGTTTTTTTTACAACCTTCACGAGGCTTCACTTGATGAATTCTTCCTTCTGAAGGTCACAGTTTCAACAGCTGAGTGAAATCAGGACAAAAAATCAATACCACACAGATCCCCTGAAGTCCCAAGAGAGGATATATCTTTTAATCCCTCAGATGAACACAGATTTGTTCCATAGTATTATTCTCACAATGTCTCAACATGAAATTCTTGTTGCTCTGGTAGCCAAATAAAGAAATACGCTCTATTCTTCACCTAAGAACAGAACAAATCGATTTACCTATCTACTTATTGTGGTTCATTTGCCTTTATTAGGAGGACAGTGCAAGTATGAAATAGGGAGAGTTGGGGGGGGGGGACAAACCAGCAAATGGCCCTATCTGTATATGAGCTTTTCTCAAGTCGATGAGTCAAAGCTCCGACATCGTGAACATGCGTCCGCTGGCTGGAAAAGAGCTTTTATGTGAAGTGCTTTTTTTTTTCATAAACCTTCATAAGCAGCAGCTGGGTCCAGGGACAGTGAATTCTTGTGGCGTCCTTCCGTCCTTGTTTCATGAAAGCCGTCTTTGGAATGTCTCTGTAACTCGGCGGCTGAGAAGTGATGAGTCATGTTCTGTGCTCTGGCGTTAGCTGTCCTTGCAACTTTGACATTTTCATTATAAAGACAAACCTTCATAGTTCCGAGTCACCTCATTGGCCCTTCGGATCGGCCCTTATAGAGACTTGTAGAACAGATGATGTCTGATCTGAGGCCAGTAGATGGAGACCAGATTATTAACTGAAAGGAAAATGTCTTCACATGCAGGAGCTCTGCACACATGCAAACTAGGTTTTAACTTCAATTAGTTTACTAGAAATTAATTTGAGGTAACCATCTTTCTTTTGTGTTGCTTCAGGTCATCGACCAAAATATTACATCACCACAAAATGGCAGAAACATGGAAAATGTTTACGCTTGACAGGATAAACAGTGTAGAGAACGGATGAATGGATTTTAACGTTAACAAAACTTGATGACGTAAAAGAATCCAGCAGAAAGAACTTGTTTCTGCTGGAGCGTCCCAGATGTTTAACTTATTACAGGGTTGTTTACCCCAGTTACTTTTATGACCTTTAAAAAGTCCGTTGTTCACACGCTGAGACAAACTCTGAGGGACAATTAAAACTCTCAGCTTGGAACTCCAGAGAGCTTCTCCCTGTCGATCAACCTTCACTCTAAAGGCTACGACAATTAAGCAGAAGTACAGATGGTGGAAGCCGGGGGTTCAGACCGACGACCGCCTGCAGACAGTGATTATTTCAACCATCCACAATGTGACACCTACGCTGTGAAGTGTGTTTGCTGCTGGCGCCCTGCAGCCATGATGAAGCTCTGCTAAAGAAGGATTATTCCCTTTTAAGACACTCGGATATGACACGATTGCAAATCCCCTTTGGCTGTGCCGCTGCACTGATCTGTCGCACGCAGAGATATCAAATCCATCTTGTTTATACTGTGTGTTTATCATGCTGTCTGTCTGTCTGAATTGTCTATGTCGTAAATCAGCTGAATGCTTCTCCCCTGTCCAACAGGATGGCCGTTCGGAAGCCTGGTCTGCAAGATGAGTGGCATGGTGCAGGGGATCTCCGTGTCAGCGTCTGTCTTCACCCTGGTGGCCATCGCTGTGGACAGGTACAGTGGCTGCATGTCACCATCACTGCTGCTTTACATGTAGGGTTGCAAAATTCCGGGAATATTCAAAGTTGGAAACTTTCCATGGGAATGAACGGGAATTCTACGGGAATATACGGGAATTAACAGGAATTAACGGGAATAAACTGGAAATGTTGTGGGTAACTTATACTAACTGTATTTACCTTGTCATATACAGACATAAATATAAACATTTTGTTTTGTCATAGGCTGATTTGAGCCCTGAGGAAACTTTGGGCACTTGACTATATGCTTCTGCATCGTTGTGTCATTCTTAACATAGGTCTTTGCACAGTATTTGCAAATGTACACAGCCTTTCCTTCTACATTGGATTGGGTGAAATGTCTCCACAAATGAGATAGTGCACGTGGCATTGTTCTGTAGAATAAGATGAGAAAGTTTGTAAAAAAACAGAGATATAAATAGTTCCAAACAATTGGAATCATCTGTAAAAATATTTTACTATTGATTTGCAACCCTAATTACATGTGTTATGTCCTTTTCCTTGAGCTGCACCTAAAAGAACATAAAAATCAATAGTTTTCTATTAGTTCATGTGATAAAAGGTTCAGTTTCTGCCCTTTGCTCAGAGCTCTCCTCCTTCAGCAGCTGTCAAGATCTAACAACCTTTGTTCGTATTAATAGAAATATGAAACTCATACCCTCGTCCTATGATGTTAATCGTCAGTGACCCGGGAGTGAACCCGTTTTCTGTCTGATCACCAGCCGGAGGCGACGCCACTCGTTTCAGATTTAGACGTCTGTGAGAAAAGTGCTTCTCCCTTGATTTATCACGAGTTTATGTCTCAATCTCTTGTTCCAAGATTTCTTCAATACAGCTGATTTAGGGTCGGATTTGGACATATTGAAATGATATTCAGCCAAGCCAGCGTCTCCTGACCTGAGCCTGACCGGGTTTTACTGCTTCATTTACACTACACGTTCTTGTAATAGGTGAAACATCAGGCTCCAGTCGGGTTCTGTGACAGAAAGCTCCTGCAAATACATCTGGCTTCAGAAAACCAAGATAAACTGGAGGCTTCAGAACAACACTTTGACTTGAATGAGTCCAATACAACTGTCCTGAAGTAAATCCTCTCTTAATGATGGTTCTGATGTTCACTTTCTGGGGTGCGATCACCTGTGAGATGGGCTGATGGGTTTAATTACACAAAGAGGAGTTTGTTATTCAGTCTCCCTTCTCTGGTGGAGGCCTGCGGAGGACAGGAGGGAGGACAGGAGGGGAGGAGATGAGGGTGGGACAGGAGGGAGGAAAGGAGGGGAGGACAGGAGGGAGGACAGGAGGCGAGGACAGGAGAGAAGGAGCAGCTCTTCAAGCAGTAAAACTGACAGAGCTGATATTTTATCAGCGGCCCTCGACGCTCGGTGACGTCACCGTTTGGAAATCACCGCAGGGCGTCTGTGACTCTGTGAAGGACGGATGGAGTTTGAGATGCTTTGACATCAGAAAGTCAGCTCACTGATCTACCAGCCTCTCGATGAGAATCAGTGTGGAATGGGAGAGGAGATGGAGAGCTCTGTGTCCCAGTGTGAGCCTGATGCTATCACAGCAGGATCCATTAGAACCAGTCAGAACGTGCTGGTGAGATTCAGGAGTAAATTATTTTCCTCTGCAGTGAAACTAAGTGAGAGTTTGAATCGACCTCCTGTTGTCTGAGCTGTGATGACGTCCGTTAGTTCTCTCCAGCGTTTCTGCTAATTTACATCACGCCACTTAGATGGAGATGGAGATCTGGAGTTTTCTCAGAGACGATAATCACATTTCAAAAAGATTTAGCTTGAATCCTCGAGGTGGATCCACTGGTTTTACTTCAGTGTTTCATAAAATGTCTGCCTCTCTATCATGTGTGGAATCACGTGCAGGTGAACACGCTCAAGTCTTACTCATGCACACAGTCTCCTTTACGCTAAATCAGAACAACAAGACCTATCTCTTCATCTGTTTATTAGGTTTAATCTCTTCATCTGTTTATTAGGTTTAATCTCTTCATCTGTTTATTAGGTTTAATCTCTTCATCTGTTTATATTGGAAAACAGAGAAAAAACAATATAGATGTTTTGGGGCTGATACTGATATTAGAAGGTATTTCATATTTGGTACTTGTATATAATAACTGGTACATGATTCCTAGGATGTTGGTGGAAAACCTTTACAACAAAGAAATGCCACTAAGATTTAACCATAAATATATAGAGCTTTAATTAAGAAAATAAAAGCAGCTTTGTGCACAGTTTGGTGTGAACTTTAAATCTTTTACAACTTACCATCCGTGGTCATTAATCACAATGAATGTAGCTGGTTTAATTGGCTCTATTGTACATGTTGCTCTGTACAGCTGAGAAAGAGCAATGTTCAGACACATAACACTTCAATGTCTCTTTATGGATTTGACCTTTTGTAAATTGCATTGACTCCAATTATATTATGTGCCATTTAAAATGAAACGTTCTAAATTAAATCAGGCTACATTCAAAACCCTCACTCCGTCTTTTTGGATCCTTCCCACAGGTTCAGATGCATCGTCTACCCGTTCAAGCAGAAGCTCACCATCCCCACGGCCACCTTGATCATCGTGGTCATCTGGGTTCTGGCCGTGTCCATCATGTGTCCGAGTGGCGTGATGCTCCAGGTGACCAGGGAGCAAACCATCCGGGTGCTGCTGGGCTACGACAACAAGACCAGTCCCTTCTACTGGTGCCGAGAGAACTGGCCCAACCAGGAGATGAGGAAGATCTACACCACCGTCCTGTTTGCAAACATCTACCTGGCTCCTCTCTCGCTCATCGTGATCATGTACGCCCGGATCGGCATCACGCTCTTCAAATCGGCGGTGACCTCGGAGGGGAAGCCGGGTCACAACAACCGCCACACCGTGTCCAAGAAGAAGCAGCGGGTGATCAAAATGCTTCTGATCGTGGCGTTGCTCTTCATCCTCTCCTGGCTGCCGCTGTGGACCCTCATGATGCTCAGCGACTACGCCAGCCTGACCGAGCAGCAGTACAGGATCATCAACATTTACGTTTACCCCTTCGCCCACTGGCTGGCCTTCTTCAACAGCAGCGTCAACCCCATCATCTACGGCTTCTTCAACGAGAACTTCCGCAGCGGGTTCCGAGCCGTGTTCAAGTTCAGCCTGTGCGCGGCGGACGGCCAGCTGAGGAAGACCTACTCGCACCGGCTGCAGGGGAACTCCGTGCTGCCGGCCAACCACGCACAGTCCTCCCTGGAGCCCATCTCCCTCAACAGCCTGGACAAGAGCACGTCCAGGCGGCTCAACCACATCAACGAGCAGGACCTGGTCATGGAGGATCTGGAGAAGGCGTCTTGCAGCAGCGGGGGGGTGACTGCTGTGTCCATTTGAACTAGACTGTCTTATAAGGTGAGAAGCAAAGTGAGTGGACTGCAGGTTTCCACTCGGAAGGTTTTTAGAAACACACGTTTACATGTGACTTGTGCAATGGCTGTTTTAATACTGTGGAGAAAAGCAGGAAGAACAGGAGAGAAAAAACACTCACGTCTAATTATTTGAACCGTTCTGCACCAGTTAGTGAATTAACACAGCAGTGTTTGTCCCTGAAAGACAGACAAAACGTTTATATCTGAAAGAAAACACTGTATGATTTTGTTTGAGGAACAAAATGTGCACAACTTTCAAAGCTCTGGTTGTTCAGAACACGATCGGTGAGACTGGTGGACACTTGAGAAGCTACTGTCGGGCTCTTTGAAAACTGTTTGTATAAATGTATAAAGACGCATCACACACACACACGTATTCACTGAGATGTTCACAGAGCAGTTTTCAAAAGTAAAGTAACTCCTGTAATATCTTCTATAGATTAATTTCCTTGTATATTCGCACAATTGATGGAACAATAAAAAAAAGAAGAACATATTTTTAAACAAGGCTAAAAGTCAAAAGGGCTCAAACATCAAATCACAGCAGGAAATTGAGGTGAAACAAACCTTCAGGTAACTTATATCAAGGCCGTTCAGAACAATCACTTCCATCTGAAACTTTATTTCAAGAGATAAAACTTTAGGAGGATGATGAACCAATCAAGTCTTTTGTTTTGGTTTCACATCTTTGTTGTTCTCCCTGATTCCAGAGGAGCAGCCTCCGAACACAATGGAGTCTGATTCTCTCACTGAACTCTGTTTCCTCTTCATTACTTCAGTTTGACCTTGGGTTTATGTTTACGGCTCCGTGGTTAACGGAGGGGATTCATTTGTTTTGATGATCAGTGAATAGAGACGAATCTGTCCAGAGATATGAGCAGTTAACTTCACATTTGTGATGTCGCTTGAAGAAATGAGAGTTATTAGCAGATATTTCTACGAGTTCTACGACAGCAAGGTGATATTTCGATAACAAGTAATACACAACTCAGATTCGCTCAACTGGGATTCAACCAATATCAGTCCTCTGCACTTCAAATGCAGGAAAACATCCTTTATTAAAATATTTGAGAATTGTTTTATCCCGTATCAAAACTTAATCCACAACAACCATTAAATGACTAAAATCCTTTGAGTGCTTTCAGCGTACTCTTGATTAAAAACCATGAAAACATTAGATTTAATTTCAAAACTGTTGCTTAGTAACCTAGAGTCAATTAGTTTTTCTCTGTCAGTTAAAATACTTGACTTTAAAGCTGCAGATACTTAATAATCAGCGCAGAAACCACATGGAGTTCTACTCATTAGGATGTTTTTGTCTTTTTGAATAGAGGGGAAGAGAGGAGACAGTGATTGAATGTGAATCTTTTTATCCAGGCTTTTATTCTGAAATCTGCCCTGTAAACCCGAGGTGTAACGACGCAGGAGTAAACTTTGTCTGTTGGTGAACATCTCATGAGCCTGCTGTGAATGTGCCACCTGCATCTCAGATGTTTGTGTTATCTTGTGTTTCTCTCTCTGAACCGTCGGGTGCAGTTGACCTCTGACCCCGGGTCTGTGATCGTCTGCTGTAAATATGTTACTACTGAGTCTCAAGCTGAGATTACAAGTGATGATGTGAATCTTTGTGTCTGTGTAACTATTTGGTAAATTCTGCCTTCTGTTGAAAAGAGTTTTACAAACTTTAAGTCTCTGCTGTTGGCGGCGTCTTGCTTTTTATTTTGTTTTTCTTCAAAAGGTGCACATGTTAAAAAACGTGTGTCGAAAAGACGCAAGAAAAAAGATCTGGAAACCTTTGGACTCTGGACCTGTGTTAGTGTTTGATTCATATTTAGGTTGATATCAATCTGCTCCGTGAGGAAAAGGCCTTATATTATGAAAATGAGTTTCACAGATTGAGGTCGTGAACACATTCAAAGTGACAGGAAGCCACAGGGTGATGACTTCAGTTGGAAGCTGATCAGAAAAGAGCAAACCGATCGGGGATTGCAAGAATATGAAAAATGTATATCAACACACAAACAGATTTGTGTCATATTTTGTTTTGTTAATTTATGATCAGATGTGTTTGCCAAACTGTGGGTGTGCTAAATAATTTGTCATGCATCATAAATAAGCCCCATACAATCCAGTTGGAAGTTGACTGCTGCCATATGTTTGATGTACGGTTATCACATATTAATCTCAGTTCCATTTTACCACAAGTCAGGATTCTTCACTTCGACACTGGGCCAAACTACCAAGCGTTTATTTTAAAAGTGGCGTTCTGGTAAAATAAAGGCAGTGAAGCCTTTTCTGCACCACTGGATATTTCTGAAACCAACAATTAAAAATATATCTCGATATCAAAAGAACGACAACAATATGTGAAACAGGCCAGAAGGTCGATCCCAGAACATCAGGGATGCTTCATGGAGCTCGAACCGAACCTGGAGAAACTGATATGTTCTCCTGGTAGGAACCGATCAGATGTTAGAGAAACCCAGTGAAGCGTTTGTGGTCCAGCAGCAGATTGTGTCTGTGTGAGTTGCTGAGAGAAGTTCTGCACTGAACTCACAGGCCAAGTCTGAGAAAACAACACAACCAGCAGATGTGTCCCGAGCAGGTTCATCACACAAGGTGTCTCCAGGTCAGTGGACACAGCTGCACCTGGTTTGTCAAATCACGTGGACTTAAAAACAATTTCCCCACTTTTCCAAATGGCCACTTCCTTTCCTGCTGAGGTCACGTTCTCTTAAACGAGTCACATGACAATAGTCTGAATTCAAAACCCCTCACGGATCACACACAATACGTTTCTATCCAGGGACCTCCAGGATGTTTAGAGTTTCCCCGACTCAGCACTTTACCCACAGCCTTGTTCTTTGTGCTCTGAACTCATTCTGCTATTCAACGCTTCTCCCGGAGACGAGGGGTCGCCCCCCCCCCCCCGATTGGAGTGCAGCTCTGTGACGTGTTAACACTTTCAGCAGCGACTCTGATTTGATCCCTTGATCTGCAGAGTTCACGTCCTCTGAATACCTCGGCTCACTCGGGCTCCGGGTGTTCGCGTCTATTATTCCGGGAGAATTTACCATCCTGTGAGTTTCTGGTTCACTGACCATCTGGAGACCTTGTTTTCATATCCAGTTATAATTGGATTTAATTCCCCTTCATGCCACCGAACACACCGGGTTCATCTGAGGGTTGTGACGTCAGGCTGCAGAGCTGTGGGCGGCGGCTTAGCGCTCGGGGTTTGATGGCATCTGAAATCTGCATCGCTTCTGAATATTATTTCTAATGATGGCACCAACAGGCTCCTGATGAGAAGACAATTAAATCCCCTGGATCTGGACTTTTGTCTGGATCTGCACCAAATTACACACAATTATAAAAATCACTCACACAGTAAATACGCCTCATATTTGGCATCAGTGGACATGAATTATGTAAATCTGTTGTGTAGCTTTTGTGTAATCCTGCAAACAAACAAACAACCAACTGGAGTAGATGGATTAATCTACCGGTGGCGTAAAAACATCTGGTTATTTTACCAACTTCCTCATTTCATCAAATATGTCAAACTGCCTCATTCAGTCTTTTAGTCTCAAAGCAACACAATGCAACTTTTACTGAGATTAAGTGGTTTTTATGTTGATGTGTTGACCTCCGACTGAACTGGAACACTACTGAACGCTGGAAATTACCCATGATCCTCTGCTTCCTGAACCAAACAACCAAACAAATCCACCAAACTCTGTTCAGAATTCTGCATATTTGAAAGTTTCCTGCTGAGTATTGGAGATAAAATCTGGTTTTTAATAACGTCTGAGTCTTTTGAACTGATCCAGAGTTCAGCTTCAGCTTCCGGCCTCGACGTTCAGGATGAGGAGCGGGAAAGAAAGAGGAAACATTCTTCACATTCACAGTCACTCAACCATCAAACTCTTTTTAATCAAGCTGCTGTTTCAGGTCAAAAAGTTGCATCGTGTTGCTTTAACGTCTAATCTCAAAGGTTCAGGTCTGAGCTCCTCTCCCGACATCAGCATTTCCTACAACACAACTTCTAAAGCAAAGAGTTATAAAAGTGACGATAAGCAAATGTTATTTTTCATGAGAAGCTTCACTCGTGTTCTCTCCGTTCTCCCACCGGACTCTCACCTCCTCACCAGAGACGTTTAGCACAAACCCGATGTTAGCTGTGACACTTTCAGTATTGAATGTAATGAATTTGTACTTTTTGTGCCTGTGGTGAAAAAACAAACACTTTTTGCTCATATATATATTTGATTTATTTTTGGAAGTATGACTGATGTGCTGTGAACTTTACTTTCCGGACCTGGAGACTCTCGGTACCTTTGTATCGTCTGCATGTGAATAGCTCGTGTACTCGCATGTCTGGTTGTGGTGTCTGCACCTATATGTTCTTAAATGATGTGAAATAACTATAAGTTCAAAGATTTTATTTGCTGGGACACAGATTACGATAGTTTTTTATGGAAAATAATGACGTTAGCGGTGTCCTATTTTAATTGTGAAGGGCTATTCATCACATTAAATATATTACCTCTGTGATTGTCTGCACAAAATACATCTGCAAAGGTTAATAGAAAAGGATCCGAGCTTCAACACAAGGCTCGTTGATGCCACTGCTCTGTGGCGTTACTGGTAGAAAGACTTTCCTGTGCACATGATGTCAAGTCATTCATCTGTACAGAAAGATGAGACTTTAATTAGATTTTAAAATGATGAAAGCTGAGCCTCCTTTTTATGAAATCATTTTTCAAAAAGCTTTTGCACCAAATCTCTGATACACTGTGGAAAACACATTTTGCCTGATGGAAATAATTGGTACATGAATTATAATATTATATTCACCTGATAGGGGCAACACATCTCATTGGAGAAAGCAGCCTTCTTTATAACGTATTCAATTTAATATAATATGTGAAATTATAATAACATTCATAATTTTTAAGGCCAAAAAACTTTGCAATACAAACAAGATTTAATAACGTTAATTAGCTGTTTTTCCCTTTTTACTCTGAACACAAGGCTCACAGCAGAACCCGGCTTTCATCTGTCAAAGGAATCGAACCAGTGATGTGTAACAACAGTTTGTCGACCCGGTGTTGTGTTGAAGCATTAAAGTGCGTCGACACACTCGCTCCACAAATTAATAAGTGGGCTGCGTTTGTCTCATAGGACTGTAAATAAAAGATGGAGGACGTGGTCGCTGCCGTCTCAGGCGATAGCGTCCCAATACACGAGCTTAACCAATGTGAACGTTTCACGATGTTTCATAATGATATCTGTGTTTCCGTCCGCTTTGACTTCTTAGTTTGTCCCGTCCACTAACATGGAGGAGGTGGGACTGTTTCCATTGAGGAGCTGCCACGTCGTCCATCTCGATTTACAGTCTATTTTTTTCTACACATTCAGAACGTGGCCTTGCTGTGTTTACTGACCTAAAATTAAAATTAAAAAACCATAAAAAAAAAAAGGTGCAGAGAACATTTGGAGGAAATCGTGACTTTATAACACGCAGCGACGTGTTTTTATTCACATGTAATAAAATAAAACTGAGTCGAGTGTTAGTGTGTTAGTGCTCTCGTTTATAATGGTGTTGCCATTTAGATTAATAATATAATTACTTACTCGTGGCCTTGTCAGATTAATGTTTCCTGGAAACTGATTTAAAACTTAAAGCTTAATATACCAATTTCTATTAAAAATATAAATAGGAAACTAACCACACACGAGTTTCTTCCACGGTCACAGTAATAATACTTTTAAAATCATGAACACTGGAATGTTAATGGAAGGATTAGAAAACAGCTTCGCATAAATGTTTTATTAAGAATAAAGGTCACCGCTCCGATAATCACAGTCCATCTTAATGTCAGTGAATAATTCACCTGGGTCACGTGGAGGCGGAATAAAACATAATGTGCCCGGAGGAAACGCATCCAAGACAAATCCTCTGTCGACCAAGTAGGAGGACGACCCTGGAAATGGAGAATCTATGAATAACTGGTGGATGAGCAACTCTATGAAAATGTATATTCTTCCTTGAAATGTCCTTCAGCTCTTTGTGACGTTCAAGACGACGACAGACGTGTTGTTCGGTGATGATGTGGAAGGTGACTCTTGTCGGGTCTGTGCACCGGCTCCATGCTGACGTGCGACTTCCTTTCCTAAAAGTTATTTCTCTGAAGAGCTGTGAACCACTGAACTCCAGCTTGTTTGTTTTAAACTAACACAGGGTTATTCTGAGCCACCTTTCTGAATATTTTACGGATGAGAAAAGATGCAAGTTTGTCATTTACCTCCACAGGGAGCAGAGGTAACAACGAGGCTGCATCGGATTCACCACCAGTCCAATAAAAAACATTTCAAACTCCAGTGTTCAACCATGCACTGGGAATAACCTTATCTTATTTACAGTAAATCGATTTTTTTCTTATCAAATCACAAACTGCCAAAACAGAACCAGAGGAGCAGGACAACCAAGAAATGTGTTCATTTTGTTTCATGGATTTACTGAGATTTACTCTGCAGGAGCAAAACTGCCCAAATCAACCAATCCAGCTACACGGCAATGAACAGGCTTACCTTCCTAATGTAAAATATATATAAATAAATGTAGAAATACAGAAGTGAATAAATAAAGGACAGAAATGTAGAAATACATAAATGTAGGAATAAAATAAAAGAATGAATGTAGAAATACATAAATATGTCGAAACCAGAGATAGAAGGCGACTCACAAAATAAAGTATCAATGCAAAGTTGTCAGCAATGCAATTAAAAGAAAAAAAAACAAAATCAAGAAAAGCCCTTTTATCACCATTCAAGTCTTTTATTCAGATATTTACTTATGGATTTCTGTATCCATTAATGTATTTTATTGAGTGGATGATGAAACACTTTGGCAGCTTCGGTCCTCGTCCTGCTCAGCCTGACCTGTAGGAATCTGTAGTTTCTGACTCCATGTTTCTGTTCTTTGACTTCCTAACTGCTTTATTCTCTGTTTAACTGCGAAAGCTCGACGCCTTGTGTGTGTCTGCTCCGTGAACATTCAGTGACCAGAGGAGAAGAGCCAGACTCTGCTCAGTGTCACATTGAACCAACTTGATTTGATTTGATTTGATTTGAACTCTGACCCTCACAGACCTGCATCAAGGTTCCTGGAGCATCCTCTGGTAAACCTGGAGGATTTGATGGTGCATGGTGCGGAGGTATCTGAATCTCACAGCAGCAAACCACTTGATTCTTTTACATAAAAAATTGCAAGTTAAAATAACAGCTGGATGTGTTAAAGCCGAATGCTTTCTCTGTGCCAGTTTGTTCGTGTGTATTTCTATGTTTCTGTTCCGAGGGGCCTTGGCGCCAGATTCCAAAAGAGGCTTTGTGGAAGTCTTTCATTCGTTCGGTGAACCACTCGTCCTCTGAGGCTGGAACATTTATTCATGAAGTCGCACAATTCTAATGTGAAATTCACTCTGGCACCGCTGGGCATTGTGGGTATTAAAGTCACGCTCTGGCACATCCATCTACCAGCTGCTCTCTGACTCACACTTCATATATTCAGCTGCCACTGGTTGAGTTTGTTTCTGTGGTGGAGCCGAGGCTGAGGATCTCCTGGTCACTGAGTGTACTCGTTCTGAAAAATACCTTTTGTTTGGATATTGTGCAGAAAACATCGAAAAGCTGTGGTTGTGTTTATGCTTTTTTGAAAACTGTCGAGCTCATTTCTGTCTGGATATTTCCATGTGCCCAAACTGTGAGGGGGGGTGCGTTTGTGTCATTGTGAACAGCAAAATGTCCGACTGGTCATTAATAAAGATATGAGTCTTAACTCATTAACAATAAAGTACAAAAATCTGTCTGTGGCCCAGTTATTGATTGAGAGAGAATGATTCCCCCAAAAAAACATAATCCACGAACAGGTTGAACTCGGTGAAAAGCAGTTTCACGATGAACCTTCGGCTGCTGATGAAATCTGCAGATGAATCTTCGTTAAGCTCTTAAGTCCTGGAGTGTTCCCAGCGTTCGGCTCGGGGGGGATTTACTGCAAACCTGCCAATCACCAAGAAGACTGTTCAGCCTGTGTACATGCATGGGGGGGTTCTTTTTTAAATTACAACATATATCTTTTAATGACATGACTTTCATATATTTTATTAATTACCAAATCTCTCTCACAGAACATCTAACGGCAACATGAGAGACAATGAGAGATGTGAAGGACCACGGTTGATCCAGGACCCCCCACTGCTCGGAACGCCTGTGAACCTGGGGTTAATTGCTCAATTTACATATAACAGTAAAGTTCTGTCGCCATCATTAATACTTGCGAATGTTTCAACCCAGAGTTGCAGTGAAATCAAAGCAGTTGTGAGCTCACGTGAGTCGTGTCGTGTTTGAAGCAGTTGACTGTGAAAAGCCTCCAGCTTGGTTTCAGCTTCTCTGTTAATGAAGTAAGAGCCGAGGTGTGGACAGCGTACTATATAGGTGCTATATAGGGACCCCCTACTATATATATTAGTTTAGTTTAAAAAATTGTGTTTTATATTAAACTGGGCCTAGTGCCATGTATACACATAGCTACCCTGTTATTGTGCATTCAATACTAAGCTATTCAAATAATACACAGGTTCATATATTCATGTTTTTATTATTGTGTGTTTCTGAATGAAAGATAACGTCTTCTGCTTCCATTTATCCGTTCGCTACAGTATGCTGGATTGATTTTAATGTGTATTTGAACACATTTAAATTTGTTGAAACCAAAATTTAAATTTTAAAAATATAAAAAGTAGGGCTGGGCAAGTTAACTCGTTTTAACTCAAGTGATGAGTTAACTCGATTAATTATTTTATCTCGCATTAACTCAGGTTTGATTATTTATTGTTTTATTGTGAAAGTCAGGCTTTTATTTTGTGAAAGTCTGTTGCTGACTGCTGCGGAACAGGAAAAAAGAAAATAATTGGCGGATAAACAACCATGGATAAGGGTACGGAGCTTTTACATGGCCATTTTCATTTTAAAGTCCTTCCAGACGGCAGAGTCGACTGAACCAAAGTAATTTGTAGCCACTGCCGAGGTGAATTTTCTTATCACCGGAGTTCTTCCAGTCTAAAATATCACCTGAATGCAAAACACACAGTTGATATCAGCAAATCATTCAACGAAACAGCGAGTGGAGCGAGGCTTCGGCAGACTACGTTAGACGCAGGGAGGAGGATACATGTTTCATAACGAAGAGGATAACATTAATGCCCTGGCAGTGGCATTGAGCTTTAACTTTGTATTTGCTTTGATAACATTGTTAAGTTGAGATTTACAATGAATATTTTATTTAACTGCTACTGTATTAAATGCTGATGTTAAAAGTGTTCGCACAACAAATGTTATGGCACTTTCGTTCATATGGCAGAACATTGAAAATAAAATTGCGCTATACACTACTTTTTAATTCATTATTGGATTTTGCGTATACAAATGCGATTAATCGTGATTAATCGGGGAAATCATGTGATTAATCGCGATTAAAACTTTTAATCGTTGCCCAGCCCTAATAAAAAGTTGGCTAATCAACCAAAGATTGGTCGCGGACCCCCTGTTGAAGACCTCTGGTATAGCCCATATTCACAAATAACAGTTTGTTTCACAGGGCTTTAACATGGTGTGACATCCTCTGTTCTTAACCATCAACAAGAGTCAGGACAAACTACTAAAAACCTTTTTAACAGGTAAAACTACGTAGAAACCTCATAGAGACACATGTGAGGATCCGTCTCCCAGGACGGACACAAGTGACAGAGATGTCAAGTGTAAGAAAACATCATCAGGATTAAAGTTTTTAGCAGCATTGATGAGGGTTAACATTTTGAAGGATAACTTCAATATTATATGTCAAGCAGTCCTGCTGCATCATAGTCTCTGGTCAGCAGCCAGCAAGATCAGGATCCATAATCAAGACCGGATCCACTATAGTCCACAGTCATTGTCCACTGGTGCCAGTTAGGATCCATCATCAGCTGCCACCTCAGTCCTGGTCCTGGTCCTGGTCCACCACCGTTACCTGATGCCAACGCGATAAAGGATCCGCCCACAAACTCAAACTCACATCAGCCTCATTTAACCAGAGCAGGATCAGCTCAGACGACCAGAGTTCCTCACAGAACTGGTTCCGTCTGTGGCTGGACCTCAGGTGCACGTCCATGCGCATCAGAATCTGAACGACAGGTCCACAGATGTGAGAGAACTGCTGAAACTACCCCCCCCCCCCCCGACGATACCACAAAACTTTAAAGTAGAAATCTCTTATTCTGTGAGTTTCTTTGGTTCGTTAGGAAACAGCTGATCCGTGACTGAAACCTTGATTTGAACTGAAATCGCTCGGAGACAAAACCTGAAAATGGAGTTGACAGAAAGTGTGAGATGTTGCACAGATCATGTGTGACGATGGGATGGGTTTAAATTACTGTTAAATTGAGTGAATACAAAGAGGATCCTATATCCTATGTGTCATATAACTGAACGATCCTCTGAGTCATGCTGTGATTCATTTCATTCATCAAGGTTTTTCTTTGTTAATTTCAATATTAATTATTCCCCATTAAGACCACTTACACAATCTCCCTGAGGACGTTTTCTTTTTAAACTGTGCTGAAAATTAAAGGTCGTACAGAAATGAGGGTTTTTGCATTTGTAAGCAGCAGTTTCCTTTTCTCCTCCAATAAAAGACGCTGTAATAAGGTTTTTAGGCGAAAACTGGTTTTGCATAAAAGACCATTTCAATGTAGACAGGAAGGATTCTGCAGAAATACCGAAATGTTTTGTTGTCAGAGAGAGTTTTATATAATATGATTAAGGTCATAGTGAGGAAGCTCAACCAGTGAGGTATGATGAAAATGTTCAAGAGCAGAGAGAAGAGAGAAGGCTTTATGTGATTTCAATACGTCTAATGTTTAAATCTGCAACTCATCATTTACCGGATTTCAACGACTGCATTTATGTTGCCAAAGAAGCTTTTGTCCACGTCGTGTGGGAAGCCGTGAAAACAGATTCCTAATTTCCACTTTATAATTTATTTACTTAAAGAAAAAGCATCTCTGCAACGTCTAAAAAAACCCAAAATGAATCCCAACGGTCAATAAAAGCTAACTGCAAAATAAGAAAACATGCTCACAGATAACGGAGCTTTAACACACTCATAGATTTCAGATTCTATCATTTTCAGGACCAGTGTGAGGCATTTAATGGATTATTATGTTTTCATTATGTTTTCATAAGTGGAAAAGCACCTGGGAATAGAATCATTGGCTTTTAGAGATGAGTAAATGGGCTGAGAGGACGAGTCCAGCTGGTTGCAATCTGCAGCCTGGCCCCTAGAGGCCACTACAACCTGCACACTGGTCACTTGATCCCATAAGAGGCATCAACTTCAGTGAACTAGTGTATCACTTAGCTCATTAATCAATACACTGTTTATATTAGACAATATGTGTTGTTAATAATCATGTGAACCTTCTCTGTCAGTCGTCAGTCCATTCCCACAGTCCAGAGCGATGCTAGCGGCTGTAGCGTGAAACGTCTTCATGCTAACGTGCTCAAAACGACGACGCTAACATGCTGATGCGAAACAGCTTTTTACCACATTATCGATCTTAATAAAGCATCAGTGTAATTAGACCGAAACACCCAATAGATCTGGTGCTAACGAGGATATCCTTCCACATGAGGAAGGAGCTGTTTGGTTATTTCAGTCTGGATCGAAGTCCCTGTTGCCATGGAGATATACATAGAGTAATTGACAACTCCAGCTTTTAAATGCGAGCGTTTTAAATCACGAGGTGCTGACATCAATCTGAGTTTGTGTATCGTAGAGAAAGATGCAGATATCTCACAGGTGCTCATCACCATTCGTCAGGAGCATCGAAGGGAAATCAATTTCAATCTGTCTCGGGTTAAACCGTCCGTAAGAGTTAGAGAAATGAACTGTGACGGTGAACTGTGCCGAGCGTTCACTGGTCTGGATTTTTGATCTCAAACTCTTGGAAGCTTTAAAGGAAATTAGGCTTTTTCAGCAAATCTTGCCTTTGGTGTGTTAGAGTTTTTTTGTAAATATATAATGTCTGCAAGTTTAAAAACTCCAAACTCTGCACAGGCGTGATGACATCATGATGCCCCACCCATAGCTACTGGTCTGACATTCACTCTGCAATATTCGTTTTGCATTGACACATAAAACCAGGTGTCATAGGTTTACATAAGTTATATTGTACACAAAAGTTTGGAGCGTGATGACAAGAATAAAAGCGATGAGGCAAACTACAGAGGAAAGGATGCTGCTCAAACCAAAGAAATAAATATCACAAAAAGAGAAGTTAACTAGGTTTAGAGGAACAAGAGGAATATATGATGTTGAATCCAGTGGTGGGAAGTAACGAAGTAGAAATACTTTGTTACTGTACTTAAGTAGATTTTTCACATATCTGTACTTTACTTGAGTATTTCTTTTCCTGACGACTTTTTACTTTTACTTGTTACATTTGAACAAAAATATGTGTACTTTCTACTTCTTACATTCTCAAACTGGCTCGTTACTTGAGCAGCGGAGGTTGGCGCTGCTCTCTCTCTCTCTCTCTCTCTCTCATCTAGGGTTAAAAATTTGTAAAATTATACATTATATACATTATATTCATAATGTTGTTATAATTTTTCAGTCAGTTGAGATAAATCTTGAGGAGAAACATGTTGGGTTGTTTTGTGTCTGTATAGGCCTACTATAAATAGCACTTTGCATTTTTAATTTTGGTACTTGTACTTTTACTTTTGATACTTAAGTATATTTCAACACCAGAAACTTTTGATACTTAAGTACTTTTAATATGAGCTACTTTAAGACTTTTACTCAAGTCATTTTCTGACGGGTGACTTTTACTTTTACCGAAGTCACTTTCAGGTCAGATATCTGTACTTTTACTCAAGTATGGCTTTCAAGTACTTTATACACCACTGGTTGAATCACACAGTGACACAGTGACACAGCAGAAACAGTCAGGATTTATCCTTTGATAATAAATGTCTAGACTCATTATCGTGACTCTGCCGCTCGCAGCCACTTCTCTTGGTTGTTTTTTAATTAGTTTAGTTTTGTGCTTTGTGTGACTTCCGGCCTGAATAGTCTAAATAACAACACTTTAATTAATATACTTGATGACAACTCCGGCAGCTAAACGCACAACGCGACTTTGCATTTTCAAAAGGCAGCACAGCAACAAATCTAAGCACCAGTTCTTAAGGCTGAAGTTGAAGAGGCTGCGAGTTCAGATGCAAGCTGAGGAGTGTGAAGGGAATTTTGTTTTGTTGGATCCACATCTCCTCTTCAGTCTCTCTTGTGACGAGACCGAGGCTCAGACGACCTTCACAGCCTCTGAGGTCACGGGTCACATGACAGCTTCAGAGGATGCATCTGCACGGAGCCTCACAAGACAACTGCCAGGAGATCTTTCAGACAGATTTGGCCAGTCAGCCGTTCTGGGGAGAGAAAGCTGCTGCCTCGAGCCGAGCAGGTTCCCGGGGGAGGGATGTCGGGACGGGGGGGGGGGGGGAAACCACCGACGCTGCACTGAGATGCCACAACACATGGAATCATGCACAACCACGGCACATCGAGCACAGAAATAATTATTTTACTCCGGCATCAGGGTTTCTGAAAGATTTTTTCTGCAGAAATAACAACAAGGAATTGATTTAAAAAAAACCTGAGCTGGGATAAGAAAGCAAAATATGTTCTTCTTTCTAAAGTTTGATTTAAGGCTTTTCACAACTCGGATCTAAACTGACAACTCTCACAATTACCTGCAAGAAATTCTGAGTAATTTTCCGCAAATTACAAAGTGGAGTTAAAAATAGTGTTTCCTGTTAACACCTTGTTTAAAAAATCTGACTGTTTGCAGCAGATACAAAACGGAGAGTGGAAAACTGACTTTGTCGGTCACACAAATGAATGCAAAGTAAGTATTGCAGGATAAAATTCCACTCTGAACTCCACTCGAAGCCAGGCTGTGATCTGCTTCACCACAGGAAACGTGATGTTTGATCGGCGAATCAAATCATCAGTGTGTGACCAGAGCGTTGATCCATTTCGCCGGCTCCTCATCCCTCTGAGCCTGTGAGGAGATAAACTGGGTTAGAGTTTGCTCTGGTTCCAAGAGGCTGGTTATAAGACCACTGGTTCCCTTCAGGCGCTCAGGAAGCATGAGTGTTAGCCGTGGAATCCCACCGACCTTCTGAAGACCACCCTGGAGCAGCAGGTTCACCATCATCCCACCTCAGAGACCAGGGGGCTTCCTCAGAGAGGAAAGGAGATTTCCAGTAAGAGGCTGCAACTCGTCCCTGGTCTGGTCTCGATACAGAAGCGCCACAGAAAGCTTCTTCACCATTTGCATAATATCCGAAAGTGGCTTTGACCTTTATTATTCAAATGTTAGCATTTACATTCAATAAATACTATAAACAGACTGTGACTATCTAGCAAAGGAAGGTTTAAATGTTTTGTTTTATAATTTGAAAATTACAATAGGAAGCTTTGCCTCCGCTGGACTGAAGGACCCTTCAACCCGGCTCCAGTCAGACGCAGGCAACGCACAGAGCAGCACAATTAAAGAGGAGCGCTGCCATGCTTCACGGGAAAATACTGAAATTAACATTTCATGGAAGTGGAAGAGCGCGCGTGTTTCCATTCTGCTGCATCTAATCGGTATAAACAGGTTCTAATGGGAATATATAAACTCTGCAGGAGAGGGACAAGGTATAATGTCTGGAATCAGGGCTGAGAAATATGACTTTAAATCAATATCACAATGTGTGAAATGATCAGTATCATGCGAGACACTGTTCACTGAACCCTGAAGCTCCATTTCTCTCAGCTGCCGTATCTGAGAAGCTGTGAACTCAATCAAGGGTTTAATCTGAACAATATGCTTCTATATATATATGAATATTAACGATCTCTATTCTAATAGATCAAATTACAGTTTGGTAGCTTCACAGGTTGTAAGTAAAATCGTTATTCTATCCATCACAGCACGGCTTACCTCTGGAGGGGTCCCCTGCCGATGGGTGGTCCTGCCATGATGCATTATGGGTCCAAACACATAAGCAAAACCAATTTTCACCTAATCTCTCACCTGTGAAGGACATGGACTCTCGGAGGGATTTATTGAGAACACAACACCGACACTGGGAAGGTCGTGTGTTCACTTTGAAACCGGCCTCGGCTCCTCAAGGAGACTTTATATAAAGACGGACGACGTGACAGCTCCTCACAAGTGATGATCGCCCCCTGTAGGCCATAAAACCCACATCATCCATGTTAGCAGATGGACCAAACCAAAAAGTCAAAGTACATTTTAAACAACTGTGCTCACAGATAGATTCTGTCGTTTTAGGTCGTTCTTATCTCACTGATTTTTGTTCAAGTGTTTCTGATCAGTTTGTTTTTAATTAGCTGAGTCTTCATAATTGACAGACAGGACTGACTCCTGATTGGTCGAGCATGTGAACCGGTGGGAACTCGCCAACGCAGCTTCACGATCACTGCTGCACAGACTCAGGCTCCGAATAGAGGGAGGTGAAGAAACATCCCTCATGGTTCCTCACAGGCAAAGACTCCACAAGCTGTGAACTCTCTGTGGAGATTCGGCTCCGTGTTGAATGTGGTTGCATCACGTCCTCTCTGCAGATGTGTCTTTCCTCACCTGAGAGACATTTCCACAGAACTGCTGCTCACTGGGTGTTTTTTTTGCATCATTCTGAATAAACCCTGACATCATCAGCAGCTTCAGATCAAGCAGGAGTTGTTTTTGCAGAGCGCTGCTGCCACACGGGCCGATGACTGGATAACTGCACCAATAAGCATCTGCTCAGGGGTTGATAATAAAGAGCTCGGTGAGTGCACATTAACAATTCACCTCGTTGATTGTCACAAGGAGCCGCACTGAACTGACTGTGAAAACCAATTTCACAGCAGAGAAATTAGATATTTTCCCCTCTTGTTATGTATTTCTTTCTTTTTATTGTATCCTCAGCGTGGTCTTTCCATTTTAGAGCAAGCGTTATTGATTAAACCTTCAGATTTTGTAATATTACTTTAACTCATAACCCATCGCCTGTCTGCACTCAGATCCCCCGACCAATAGAACGCCAGCGTAATGAGGACAAGTGAAATGGTCCCGCCCTCGTTCTGTGGACACTGTTCATTTAAAATACAGGAGAAACTGGGCTGCTCTCCTTGCAGGTGTTGTTTGTCGGGGAGCAGGTGTAATAATAAAGTTTATGGGTCGGTCACAAACATAAAAATAACCCACTCAGAACAAGGGCAGGACAATTTGGCTTGTCATCACTACACCTGGCTTTCTATTGGTCGAGGAATCCCAACAAACTTGATGCACATAAAAAAAAGCAGAATCTGAGAATTCAAGAGCTGAGGAGAAATCTGTGAACAGATGTTTGACGTAGAGAAGAGCTGAAGATCTGGGAATCAAAGCACAAGCAGAGTCTATGTGAGAGCAAGCACCGGGTTTGAGTGAAAGCATTAAAAGATCTGAACGTTTAAACCAGTAAATCCTGTAAAACCACTTCCTGAAATGAGGTGGAGACGGCAGTGAATTCAGCAGAGAAGAGAATTAGAGACGGTGAAACTACTTCAACCTTAAATAAGATTCATTCTTCAACCTAGAAACACACCAGGGGTTTCTACTCCTGCTGTGATGAGCTTATAATCTCAGCTCCGTCAGGATGATGTATCACACGACCACGTAGAAGCTGCAGTTAGAGGTAATTAGCTCCAGTTTGAACCAGATCTTCTCTTCACTGGAACCTGTGAAGCTCCAGAGCCGGTGACCTGTCGTCTTCTCTCCTTCGCTGCATAAATCTTCTCTCTCCTGTTTGTCAGATGTGTTTTTTTTATCCACTTTGTATTTCACATTTGTATTCATCCGCAGCCTCAGTCCCCCCTCCACGCATTATTGAATTCCGTGCTATGAGTGTGATGAATTATAAAAGGATTGCTCTCCTAATAGATGCCATTCTGAACGCTCCGATTTGCATCTACTTAGCAGTGACCTCCGGAAGAGCAAAACAACACGAGACCCACTTCCTGCAGAGTTTTACAACAAATGATGAAAGCTTGAGAGACGGAGCCGGAATAGACGACGTCCCGATCGCCCCGAGACATCAACTAACCTCATTCCTTAAAGTTGTTTTGCAATATTAATGTAATTTTTGTCGTGTTTCATGTTTCATTTCATAGTTCTGCATTAGCGACTGTGTTAAGGAAAATACAGTTTGTTAATGATCAGGCCTCTTCCAGGAGAAATACACAAACCAAACCTACACACTCACTGGAAGTTACACAACTAACCCTCCTATCCACAGGACTTCTATTGTGCAAACTTTTCATCAGATTTACTTTGTCTTCCTTCAGATTCAAGTCCTCTTGATTCACAAAGAGAGGCTGTAGAATGAAGGCATCAGAATGTTCTCAGAGCAGAGAAGAGATTTCACGAAAGACCATAAGGAAATTTAAATGAGGAAGCTACACACTTTGTGGGAAGAGACCTTTGACGACCGGAATCTGAAAAGTTCATCCTTCAGTCAGAGAAATGCTCTGAAGTCTACAGAACAAGAAGAGGACAGAAAAACAGTTTGGGCAATTTCGTACAATTTGGAAACGCCACTCACACAATTTGTTTGTTTTTCTCTATTCACCAAGTACATGATTATTCCATCCATCACATAATAACAAAACCCGAGAGTAAACCTCTTCTCCCACTCAATGTTTGTCGAGCAAACTCCTCAACGTGGATTAGTAGAAACAATATAACAGGATCCAGTTTTCACCTGTACAATGACATTTAAACAGGTTTGTAAACGAATGTGCCTCCAAAAATAAAATGACATAGATGCAAAATGAGTGGAAATTAAATGGAGCAATTAAGAAGAGCTTCAAATCCACTGCAGATGTGTCAAACTACATCGACTGACACCATCTATAACGTGAGAAATCTGCACCCAGCTTCACCACAGACCCAAGTCAGCAAGGCAGGTTTAGAGCAGACACTGAACTATAGTGTCTGGAATTCACCAAACCTCCAGAACCCACACAGACTCACGAGCATCAGTCCCGGTGACAGACGTCATCAGTCCCAGTGACAGACGTCATCGTGCAGGAGCAGAGTTACTTCTCCTCCTGGTGTCAGTGTCAACTCAGTGAGAACCACTGACAGTGAGTGCTCTAGTTCCAAATGACGTCTGAATACATTTCACACTGAATAAACCTTCAGTCACTGATGTTTCCCTCAAACTCAACCTACATTTATTCAAACCTCATGGAAGGATCTGTCTTTAGTCGACTTCTGGAGTTGCAGAGGAACCGGATCAGCTCAGAGGAGCGAACGTTCACCTGCAAACACACAACTAGTCAGTCTGAGAACACACATCACAACCTGTGGACGCACACGTGTCTGTACAAAGCTCCTGATGAGGGGAGACAAGCAGCCGGGCTAACGAGCTGCTAACGAGCCAGCGGGAGGAGGAGCATATTCCCTGAAGTGAGACACGATTCTTTCTTCTTCTTCTTCTTCTTCTGTCACCAGTTCTGTGTTCTGACACGTTCACGGGAATCGTTTTCTTTTCAAGGACAAGACAGGAAACAAGAACCAGAGGGAACGGTTTGTTGAAAGTTCAGAGAAGGTTCAATCGATCTGGATTAAGTTTCAGGAATAAAAGTCACAGAGTGAATAATGGGACGAGTCTGAACTTCGTTTGCTGTTGACTATTGAAAAGTAAAACCATCCTTTATCATCTTTTTGTTTTTACATTAAAACCTTTTGTAAAACCTTTTACTCGTTGAGTTTTATTTTGTTTTCCTGACGCTGTAAGCTGGAGACAGGTTATATAAACTACTACTACTAACTTATTTAATATGTCTCAATATACATACCTACTCAAATAAAATAAATATGAATACATTTACATATACATCATATAAAATCATAAACCATGAACCAGAATCTGAACTTACCAGTGATGAACCAGGGTCAGTGAAGGCATCTCCTCCATGTTGTGTGAATCAGGACATCTTATATTTCTATTTTCTTCTCTGGTTAACTTTTATTTTGTTGAAGGACTTTATATCCATGGCCTTGAAACTATTTAAGAAAATCTGTAAATATAGTTTTCTGATATATGTAAAGAAGTATAAAGTAGAACATCTCTCTCTCTCTCTTAAAGTTGTAAAAAGTCACATAAAGTACAAGTGAGTAAAACTGTCAACTCTCTCACTTGAACCTTCTAATCATGAAGTCAAGTAGAATTTGGGGGCAATTTTCTCAAGTATAATAAATCATACACTTCTTAATCCTTCCGCATTTATTTGACAGCTTCACTTACGAGTTACAGTTTCTCTGAGTCTCCTTCAATCAAACGATGAATTCATAAATAATAATAAGAGCTTTTCATCAGAGGAGTAGAGTTCGACTCTCGCTGCAGATCCTGGTTCCAACAGAAGAAGAACGTCTGCAGAACCGAGTTGTTTCCACAGCGAGTGATCGTCACAACACTCAGTGATCAGTGGCTCCCTGCAGCTGGTCTAATAAGGCAGATTGAAGAGGAGGGGGGGGGGGGGGGCGAGGCAGAATTAATCAACTCAGTGAATAAGCACCAGCTCCAGTGGTGTGGAGTCAGAGACACACACAGACTCCTCAGAACCACAGCTGGTCCTCCAGAACATAGACTGTGTCCTTCAGGCCCAAAGGAGCTGGGAATGGAACCAGAGAGGAATGGAACCAGAGAGGAATGGAACCAGAGAGGAATGGAACCAGAGAGGAATGGAACCAGAGAGGAATGGAACCAAGAGGAATGGAACCAGAGAGAAATGGAACCAGAGAGGAATGGAACCAGAAAGATGGAAACAGGTAGAAATGGAACCAGAGAGAAATGGAACCAGAGAGGAATGGAACCAGATTCCGTTCCAGGTTCCGTTCCAGAGACTGTGTCCTTCAGGCCCAAAGGAGCTGGGAATGGAACCAGAGAGAAATGGAACCAGAGAGGAATGGAACCAGAGAGAAATGGAACCAGAGAGAGATGGAACAAGAGAGAAATGGAACCAGAGAGGAATGAAACAAGAGAGGAACGGAACCAGAATGAAATGGAACCAGTCACACGTCCTGATTCACACAACATGGAGGAGATGCCTTCACTGACCCGGGTTCATCACTGGTAAGTTCAGCTTCTGGTTCATGGTTCATTATTATGATTTTATATGATGTATATGTACATTTATTAATATTTATTTTATTAGAGTAGGTATGTATATTGACAAATCTTAAATAAGTTAGAGACAGATGGAACCAGAGAGAAATGGAACCAGAGAGAAATGGAACCAGAGAGGAATGGAATCAGACAGAAATGGAACCAGAGAGAAATGGAACCAGAGAGAAATGGAACCAGAGAGGAATGAAACAAGAGAGGAATGGAATCAGACAGAAATGGAACCAGGGGGAAATGGAACCAGAGAGAATTTGAACCAGAGAGAAATGGAACCAGAGAGAAATGGAACCAGGGAGAAATGGAACAAGGGAGGAATGGAACCAGAGAGAATTTGAACCAGAGAGAAATGGAACCAGAGAGAGATGGAACCAGAGAGGAATGGAACCAGTAAGGAATGGAACCAGAGAGGAATGGAACCAGAGAGAGATGGAACCAGAGAGGAATGGAACCAGTGAGGAATGGAACCAGGGGGAATGGAACCAGAGAGGAATGGAACCAGAGAGGAATGGAACCAGAGAGAAATGGAACCAGAGAGAGATGGAACCAGAGAGGAATGGAACCAGAGAGGAATGGAACCAGAGAGGAATGGAACCAGAGAGAAATGGAACCAGAGAGAGATGGAACCAGAGAGGAATGGAACCAGTGAGGAATGGAACCAGAGAGAAATGGAACCAGAGAGAAATGGAACCAGAGAGAAATGGAACCAGGGGGAAATGGAACCAGAGAGAAATGGAACCAGGGGGAAATGGAACGAGAGAGAAATGGAACCAGAGACGAATGGAACCAGAGACGAATGGAACCAGAGAGAAATGGAACCAGAGAGAAATGGAACCAGAGAGAAATGGAACCAGAAAGAAATGGAACCAGAGAGAAATGGAACCAGAGAGAAATGGAACCAGAAAGAAATGGAACCAGAGAGGAATGGTTGTTTCCAAACAGGATAATGTTGATTGTGTTTCCAGGTGTAAAGAATCTTTTTCACATCTCTTTTATTTCCAACCAAACCAAGTCAGATTTGAACCAGGTCTTCAGAATCTCACCAAGTGATTTCTCTCTCTGTTGTTGAGGAGAAAAGACGGATTCATTCGGACGAGGCTCCTGGAGACGGTTTGTAGAAATAACGACGACCTGCAGAGAAACGACATCAAAACCCGACACTCTGTGCTGAATCACCTAAATCAAACAAAATCATGAACACATTTCTGAAAGAAAATGTTGATAATCGTCCCAGGTCTCACTGCGGTCATGGCTGTGTTCCCCACTTCCTGTGTCGGCCACTGAAGCCAGCGATAATCCAGTAGTTAAGCAATCATTTAAGATATGGTTACAATTCAGGAAACATTTTGGCTTGCAAGGTCCCTCTATTCATGCCCCAGTATCCCATAATCACAGTTTTAAACCATCCATTATGGACTCGGAAAAGGAATATCTCCCGTATTTTTAATGCAATGGACGCTGTCAGGGACCGAGCAGGAAAGACTAGAGAGCCACAGGGTTTCTTGAAAAAAAGGTTTGTTTTTTAATTTGTTTTTTCTTAACAAAGTGCCAAAAAGATAAATTTCACAAATCGTCAATTTCTTATACTAGCCTCCTGTAACTGCTGGAGACCAGGTAACAGCATCACAAAAAAGAAAGACCCCACTCAACTGAGATGGGGGAACATATATGGTGGCGGGTCAAGCCACTCAAAATCAAAGAGGGGGATAAACTTAAACATACTAACATTGAAAACAAACTACAGCCACAACATAACCCCCAGTACAAGACCATATAATATTAACTAAGGGAAATTAACTAAATATAAATATCAAACAATAATCAAGGATTTAACAACTACAAATCAAGATAATGAAATGATGTCCTTCCCCATGACAACACGACACATGGTGCAGTCCAATTAGTATGCAACCCCATTTAAGGTTGCCTGCTGCAGCTGGGCCTCCTTTCGCTGAATGGCCAGATGACTCCAGCCACAACCCCCAGGAACTGGTAACTCAAAGAAAATGTAATTAATTATCACAGAAAGAAAATATTTAATGAATAAAAGTATGTTGTATGAAATCAAAATGTGTCCAGTTATTTAATAAATGAAGGGTGGGTGCATGTGTAAAAAGAACTAAGCAAATTAGGAAGTTACCACCATGTTAGTGAGTCTCAGCATGTGTGGTTGCTGGTGCGGCCATCACAGACGCCATCACTTCAGTTTTCCCACAGCACACAAAACATCTGTGGGAGCAGGATTTGGGACTCAATTTTAAAGAAGATCGATGGGGCAGGATCCTTGAGCTGGTCCACAGCTCCTCCGTCTGTGCCCGACACGGGCTGATTCAATGTAAACTCTTACACAGGACTTACTACACCAATCATAGACTGTCTAAATTCTATCCCAATGTAGCTGACACCTGCAATAGATGCAGCCAGTCCCCTGCCGACCTCATACACATGTTTTGGTCATGTCCAAAACTTACTGTCTTCTGGTCCAAAATATTTGATACCCTTCAAATTGCTTACCATTTTGTGGCCGACCCCCATCCTCTCTCTGCCCTCTTTGGTATCCCACACAACAAAATCTTAACGGCTGAGGCACGACATTCTATGAGTCAAACCAGAGAAGACAAAGTAGAGGAGACAAAGTAGAGGAGACAGAGTAGAGGAGACAGAGTAGAGGAGACAAAGTAGAGGAGACAAAGTAGAAGAGACAAACCTAAGGAGAGAAAGTAGAGGAGACAGAGTAGAGGAGACAAAGCACTTATAACATAGGTGTGATCCAATCACATTGGTGCATGTGAAATTCTTGGGACCTGGCAGGCAGCATCTACACAGTAGACGGGTTTTACAAAAATTGAAAAATGAAATACCGTATAACATATAACATATAATGTAGAACATAGTAAAATTAAGCAGCAGTTTACAGGATGAAGGAGTGGGGTATATTAAAATAAATTATATGAATATATGTGAAGTAAGTACCTATTAAGTGTGACCTGTGATCTTGTGACCTGGCAGGCAATATCTACTTAGTAGACGGGCTTTACAAAATAAAAAAAGACATACCATATAACATTCCATGACCTTTTGCACTCTGTTGGCTAGGCGCTTAATTTTGCTGAACTGGAAGCACAACTTGCCCCCATCCTACACTCGATGGGTTAAGGAAGTTCTTCACAACTTAAGGTTGGAGAGATTGAGGTTCTCCCTCAAGGGCTCTCTGAGGAAATTTGACAAAATCTGGAACCCCTTGTTGTCCATTATAGACTCTTTAGATATTACACCTGAGGAGTCAGATATCTGAGCTCTGCTGACGTACCACTAAGAGTTACATTCTCAAATAATTAGTTTTTCTTAAATTTACTGGCTTTTTTTTTTCTTTTCTTTTCTCTTGTTTTGTTTTGTTTTGATTTGTTTTCTTTTTTTTTCTTTTTGTTTCTTTTTCTCTTTTTCTCTTTTTTCTTTTCCCTTCACCTAGAGACAGGCAGGGTTGGGTTCTCTAAAGGGAAGGGATGTGTGGGTGGGTGTGGGGGTGGGGGGTCACTGTAAATTGTAAAATTTGGAAAAATGTGAGCATTGTACAGTATCTCTTTAATGTCCTCATTTTGTATCAACGTTGCTCAATAAACATACTAGACAAAGCAGAGGAGACGAACCAGAGGAGACAGAGTAGAGGAGACAGAGTAGAGGAGACAAAGCAGAGGAGACAGAGTAGAGGAGACAAGAGGAGACAAAGTAGAGGAGATAAAGTAGAGGAGACAAACCAGAGGACACAACGTAGAGGAGACAAGAGGAGAAAAGAGGAGACAAGGAGAGGAGACAAAGTAGAGGAGACAAAGCAGAGGAGATGAAGCAGAGGAGACAGAGTCGAGGAGACGAAGCAGAGGAGACAGAGTAGAGGAGACGAAGTAGAGGAGACAAGAGGAGACAAAGCAGAGGAGACAGAATAGAGGAAACAAAGTAGAGGAGACAAAGTAGAGGAGACAAGAGGAGACAAAGTAGAGGGGACGAAGCAGAGGAGACAAAATAGAGGAAACAAAGTAGAGGAGACAAAGTAGAGGAGACAAGAGGAGACAAACCAGAGGAGACATAGTAGAGGAGACAACGTGGAGGAGACAACGTAGACGAGACAAGAGGAGACAAGAGGAGACAAGGAGAGGAGACAAACCAGAGGAGACAAAGTAGAGGAGACGAAGCAGAGGAGACAGAGTAGAGGAGACGAAGTAGAGGAGACAAGAGGAGACAAAGCAGAGGAGACAGAATAGAGGGTGGGGTTCTCTAAAGGGAAGGGATGTGTGGGTGGGTGTTGGGGTGGGGGGTCACTGTAAATTGTAAAATTTGGAAAAATGTGAGCATTGTACAGTATCTCTTTAATGTCCTCATTTTGTATCAACGTTGCTCAATAAACATACTATAAAAAAAAATGTTGATAAATTCAGTGATAAAATGGATTTTAGTTTTGTCTTTTCACTTCTCGTGCTCACGTTTCCCACAGAGCAGGAATGTGGACGCATCAGTCCTCGGTTCTCTTCTCACTGAACACTCATCACATTGAGTCACACAGTCTGAAAGTCAACAAACTGTGTGCGACCATTTCCTGAAACTTTCCCACACAGACAATTTAACAATCCTCACACAGTCAGTTGTGTTACTTTAACACACAACATCATGCAACACTGTGACGCCTGAGGAGAGACTGTCTCCACATTAGGATGATTCACAGAGCTGAGACTACAAAGACGTGCCGGGTGAATAAATCATATTAATAACAAATAATTAATGAGACACAACGTGTTTTTATGGCATCCGAGCGTTTTGCAATAAAACTAGTTTCACTTTGGAGGATTTGCTCCTGATTTAATTAGCTACTGTCAGAAACTCTTATCAACTTAATATTAAAGTTAGAATCTTCATGTTGTTTTTTGTCCCCGGTCAGTTTTTTTAAGGTCTTGAAATGTCCTTTAATTGTCTTTTAAGTGGAAGAGATTGGATGAAGTGAGGTGAAGATACTCTTCAGATGATTAACTCTGGTTGCTGATTGGTTGGCAGCAGTGGAGAATTGTTTACTTGTAACAGCTACACAAGGGTTTAAAGAGTCCTGATGCCGTTTGCTTTCAAATCCTGAAGATAAACTGTGGCTCCTGTGATTTAGTCGGATGTTCATCTGTGCATAATCCTCCTCCTGCTCCTGCTCGGCTCTGTCTCTCTGGAGGGAGGGAGGGAGGATGAGAGAGAATTGGCAGGTTATCCAGGCGCGGGGGGGGGGGGATTATTTAGTTTAAATAGGACAGCATCCACACTACATATCATCCACTAGAGTGAGTGTCTACAAACACAGTGAGATGTTTGAGACAATAGATCCAAACCAGCAACCCACAGAGGAACCAGAGCAGAGAATCCAGGTCACAGAGGATCTGAAGGAGCCGAGAGTCACAGAGGAGACAACGTAGAGGAGACAAGAGGAGACAGAGTAGAGGAGACAAAGCAGAGGAGACAGAGTAGAGGAGACAAAGTAGAGGAGACAAAGTAGAGGAGACAAAGCAGAGGAGACAGAGTAGAGGAGACAACGTAGAGGAGACAAGAGGAGACACAGTAGAGGAGACAAAGCAGAGGAGACAACGTAGAGGAGACAAGAGGAGACAAAGTAGAGGAGACAACGTAGAGGAGACAAGAGGAGACACAGTAGAGGAGACAAAGTAGAGGAGACAAAGCAGAGGAGACAAAGCAGAGGAGACAAAGCAGAGGAGACAAAGCAGAGGAGACGAAGCAGAGGAGACAAGAGGAGACACAGTAGAGGAGACAGAGTAGAGGAGACAACGTAGAGGAGACAAGAGGAGACACAGTAGAGGAGACAAAGTAGAGGAGACAAAGCAGAGGAGACAAGAGGAGACAAAGTAGAGGAGACAACGTAGAGGAGACAACGTAGAGGAGACAAGAGGAGACAAGAGGAGACAAGGAGAGGAGACAAACCAGAGGAGACAAGGTAGAGGAGACGAAGCAGAAGAGACAAACCAGAGGAGACGAAGCAGAGGAGACAGAGTAGAGGAGACGAAGTAGAGGAGACAAGAGGAGACAAAGCAGAGGAGACAGAATAGAGGAAACAAAGTAGAGGAGACAAAGTAGAGGAGACAACGTAGAGGAGACAAGAGGAGACAAGGAGAGGAGACAAACCAGAGGAGACAAAGTAGAGGAGACGAAGCAGAGGAGACAGAGTAGAGGAGACGAAGAAGAGGAGACATAGTAGAGGAGACAAAGCAGAGGAGACAACGTAGAGGAGACAAGAGGAGACACAGTAGAGGAGACAAAGTAGAGGAGACAAAGCAGAGGAGACAAAGCAGAGGAGACAAAGCAGAGGAAACAAAGTAGAGGAGACAAACCAGAGGAGACAGAGTAGAGGAGACAAACCAGAGGAGACACAGTAGAGGAGACAAAGTAGAGGAGACAAAGCAGAGGAGATAACGCAGAGGAGACAAAGTAGAGGAGACAAAGTAGAGGAGACAAAGCAGAGGAGACAAAGTAGAGGAGACAAAGCAGAGGAGACAAAGCAGAGGAGACAAAGTAGAGAAGACAAAGTAGAGAAGACATAGTAGAGGAGACAAAGCAGAGGAGACAAAGTAGAGGAGACAAAGTAGAGGAGACAAAGTAGAGGAGACAAAGTAGGTGAGACAAAGTAGGTGAGACAAAGTAGAGGAGACAGAGTAGAGGAGACAAAGTAGAGGAGACGAAGTACAGGAGACAAAGTAGAGGAGACAAAGTAGAGGAGACAAAGTAGAGGAGACAAAGTAGAGGAGACAAAGCAGAGAAGACAAAGTAGAGGAGACAAAGTAGAGGAGACAAAGTAGAGGAGACAAAGCAGAGGAGACAAAGCAGAGAAGACAAAGTAGAGGAGACAAAGCAGAGCAGCAGATTCAACACTTGCACGAGCGTTTGACTGAATCCACAGAACAAGAAGGCCGAGCAGGGACGGGAGTGAACCATAGACTGTATATATATATATATATATAAGGGAGGAAACGTGCTGGAGCAGGTGATTGGTCGATCTGAGGAGTAATTTGCAGCTCACACTCTGGTCCTCACTCATCCTCATCATGATTCCACCACAGTCACCGATTTCCCTTCCAGCTGAACGGAGGATATGACTTGTTATTGACCGGTGAGGTGCGTGCAGCTGCAGCCGGGCCGCGGTGAATTGTTGCTCCGCTGGGACGAGAGATTCAAACGGCTGCAGGGGAGATTCCTCTCTGTGAGACGGCTGGAAATGCAAAGTGGCTGCAAAGTGGTTTACTGAAGCCATCAGAGCCACGGTGGGACACACAGAAATTCATTTTCAGCTTCTATGAAATATCTTTTATTGGCATCCCGAACATGTCCTGTGGCGTGTGGGGAGGATCACAGATTGAATCCAGAGCTGGGAGACGATTCCTTTAGTGCGGCGAGGCAGAGAGAGCTGGAAACCTTTTAAAATGTTTTCTAAAGTTGAATGGTCAAAGTTCTGTGAATTTAAAAGAAGTTCAGGAGAGTAAACACATAAAAAAAAGAAAAACTGTCAATTTGTTTAGACGCAGTACAAACCTCCTGTCACTGCTCTTTCAGGAGACAAAGAAGAAACAAATAACCAGAGTTTCACCTCAGTTCAAACCATCGCATGTCGTCCCAGTCGATCATCAGGAACATCTGTGACGAACTGGTTCAGATGAACTCTCACAGTGGAAGACACCGTCCTGCAGAGGCTCACTGGGACTGAGTCCGTCCCTCAGCAGCCGGCCACTGGGACGGATTCCTGCTTCGGCTGAACAGGCGGCAAATTCTGTCAAAATAACCAGTCGATGATTCCACCCGACTGGAAACAGAGTCGCCACGTCGATGAAATATGAAATCAGCCATAAACGCTTTATTTTCTTTGTCAGGAGATGGCTCCTGTGTCGTGTTGCTGAATCCAGATCTTCATTTATGTATCAAATCAAATCAAATAAAATCAAAGTTTATTGTCCTTCTTCTCCTTAGCACTTATAACATAGGTGTGATCCAATCACATTGGTGCATGTGAAATTCTTGGGACCTGGTAGGCAGCATCTACAACGTATAACATAGTAAAATGAAGCAGCAGTTTACAGGATGAAGGAGTGGGAAATATTAAAATAAATAATATGAATATATGTGAAGTAAGTACCTATTAAGTGTGACCTGTGATCTTGTGACCTGGCAGGCAATATCTACTTAGTAGACGGGCTTTACAAAATAAAAAAAGACATACCATATAACATATAACATAAAACATATAACATAGCAAAATGAAGCAGCAGTTTACCGGGTGAAGGAGTCGGGGATATTAAATTAAAAAATATGAATATATATGTAGTAAGTACGCAGTGAGTGGGACCTGTCATCTTGTGACCTGGCAGGCAAGGGCTTTACAAAATAATTTAAAAAAATAACATACCATATAACATATAACCTTTAACATATAACATATAACATATAACATATAACATATAACATATAACATATAACATATAACATATAACATCTAACATATAACATATAACATATAACATATAACATATAACCTCTAACATATAACATATAACATATAACATATAACATATAACATATAACCTCTAACATATAACCTCTAACATATAACATATAACATATAACATATAACATATAACATATAACATATAACATATAACATATAACATATAACCTCTAACATATAACATATAACATATAACATATAACATATAACATATAACATATAACATATAACATATAACATATAACATATAACCTCTAACATATAACATATAACATATAACATAGAAAAATGAAGCAGCATTATTCATAAAAAGCTTTAATATGTATTTTGATCTGTTAGGTCAGGACAGGTCAAACGTTCAGGACAGAGTGGATCAGTGGTGAGTTCAGGGTCGAGTCCTGGATCTCCTCCCTGGTGGATGAACCCAGTAAACCTCCAGTTGAAGATGGGAAAGGTCTCAGAGTCCATCTGGCAAATAAACCCTCTTCTGAAAATCCTTCAGTCCCAGTCAGCAGGAACTCTCTGAGCAGTTCAACCCTGTGTTGCTGCCTGCTGTTGGATTTATAGTGTTTTATGCTGTAGCTTGTTTTTGTCATCTTCTCTTTTCATTGTGTATTTTCCATTCTTCCTCTTTACTCTACTGGTTGTTTGTCTCTGTGTGTCGGGCCCTGTGATATGAATGGATCATATTCTTTTAAAGTGTAATATTTAGAGTGGTGTATAAATATAAATTGGCTGAAACGAGAATCACTCAGGTAAAGAGGGAGCTCTTCAAACCGGCACTTGATGGGAGTAAATGTGTTTCTCTCTCGTCTCTGGACACAGAGTCGTTCTTCTTCCTCACCAGCTCTGTGATGGTTAATGACCCTGAACTCCAGCACCAGTAGATAAGTCAGGTGTGGTTCTGCAGCAGGTGGATGTTCACACTTATGTTCTGAGACCTGGGATCTATCGGTCCAGGAGGGTGAGAAACCTGTCAAGATGCCAGGAAAGTCAAACCTCAGCTCCCGTCACGTTTCTGCTGCTTCGCTGGAAGCTGCCACCCGAGTGCAGAGCAAGTCCACGGTTTGTCAGCTCGCAGGAGAAAAGCTCATCAGTCACAGCGGCTTGTGGCTCCGAGCGGCGTGAGCAGCACGATGAGACCGATCTGAACCGTGGCTCTGACGTCAAGCTGCTGCTCCTCGTGTTCGGCTCCTCAGGAACCACATGGAGCAGGAGGAGACATCGGGAAACAGGCTCAGTTTATCTCGGTCAAGCTGCCGTCAGATCAATTAACGTCCACGTGGCTCTAATGAGACTGGACCACGTCTGTCACTTCCTGGTTCGCTCACAGAGACTGTGTGGAGACTCCACTGTCTCCTGACATCTCCCAGAACGAGTCCGAGGCTCACAGGAGCTGAAGCCTGCAGCCGTGGGACTTTCTCCGAGACGTTCTAATGATCTGTGGAGAAGTTGCTGCTCTCGTCTCCTCGGTGAAGAGAAGCCGCGGGCGGGAATCAGAATCATTTCTGGAACAAAGTCGGCTTATGGCACAAATATTTGGGATTTTCTTTCCCTTCACAATCGTCTCCCGGAGGAAATCCATTCTCCATCTAATCCCATTGAACTGAGAGAAAAGAGACCGCAGCAATAAAAAGGAAGAATTAAATGTCAGTGGCACATAATCTGGATCCTTAGTGAGGTTAGAGAAGCAAAGCAGACTAATCCACTATGAACTATTGTTGTAGATTGATATAATATTTATGAACTGTCGTTAACACCACTGGGATTTTCTCAGTCACAGAATCCTGTGACAGACAGGAACATGCAGGGGTGGACTGGCCATCTGGCATACCGGGCATCGTCCCGGTGGGCCGTTGACCCAATGTGGGCCGGTCTGGTCCGCTATGTTGTTGTTTTTTTTTTTCTCTCTTCTTCCTCTCTAAATTCCCTCCAATTGGGCCGGCCAATTGGCTACAGAGGGCTAGCAGTGTGTTGCCAGCATCGACACATATTATTGGTCTATTGTTTGTCATTGTCAATCAATCATGGGCTGACAGGCTCAGAGAGCACCTGACAGTGCTGTCAATCACAACACAAACCAGGGGGGGGCGGGACCTCATGGCATTGGCGGGGGGAGTCGCGGGACGGGCTGCTGCTGAGACAGAAACTTAAAATGGATAATAAGAGTAAAAAACGCATCGGGAAAAAGCGCGAGAGGTTGGTCTATCCCTCCGCAGGTTCACCTTCAGAAATCTTGTTACGACTTTTACTTCCTCTAGAATAGGATAAGAGACAGTGTCTTATTTTGTGTGCCTAGATCTGGTTTCCCTTTGCTGAGTTATCATAAGGGGCATTGTGTATCACTCATGCTACTGATGAGAGGTCCATGTTTAGTGATATTTACAGAATGTTTTAGTGGTTATACTGCGGTTTATTAATGTTCTTGGGCAGACACAAGAGGCACTTGTTTATAGTTAATTCTTTGTTGTCTCTAGATGCACTGGTCCATTACTATTTGAACCTCAGCATCTAGGGTTCAAAATTGGTAAAATTATACATTATATGCATATTGTTGTTGTAATTTTTCAGTCAGTTGAGATAAATCTTGAGGAGAAACATTTTGGGTTGTTTTGTGTCTGTATAGGCCTACTATAAAAAGCACTTTGCATTTTTAATTTTAGTACTTGTACTTTTACTTTTGATACTTAAGTACATTTCAACACCAGATACTTTTGATACTTAAGTACATTTCAACACCAGATACTTTTGATACTTAAGTACTTTTAATATGAGCTACTTTAAGACTTTTACTCAAGTCACCCTGGGCCTGCCCTTTTGGGCTGGGCTTCAGCTGCAGATCTAAAGGCTGCTTCCAGGGGCATGGGGCCCTCAGCCTTTGTTTTCCTTTGCTTCTGCACCTTACAACATACATCACACCATATTTTCACACATCCAAACACTGTTAACACCACTGACGCGTAACATATTTTACACATCCCACTACATAGTTAGAGCTATCTTGATTTGGAGTTAAATAAATTTACTTTTGGCTTGAGAGGTTTGTGTGTGGCCTCCCTTCTTGTTGCCATCTTTGAGCTAGGTGGTAACAGTAGTATGCATGAGAGAAGACGCCGCGAGATTTATGGACTTCTATGTGGTGTCCGCTGATAATGTAGTGGGCTGGTCTGGACAGACAATGCCAGGGCTGAATTTTTGTCCCAGTCCACCCCTGGGAACATGTGATCAGTCTCCACATGTCAGAGTTTTGTTGATTTTCTCACTCGACCTGTGTTAACTTTGTGTTTGTTGTGAGACTTCATTGATGTTTGTCACTCATCAGTTTTTCTCGCCACTCGGTCGACTTTCCAACAGGAAGTGTTGTTGATGCTGTTTGTCCGAACTGTTCAAACGTTACTGAGGAAGAGATCTTCCTCTTCATCGTCACCATCTCCAGCCGACATTGAGGTATCACATCCGGCCCGGGTGTTCGATTCCCTCCCTGGTGTGTTGGACCTGAGCCTCATTATTGTTCCTGTTTCCAGTTTGTCTCGAACTCTTGTGACCAGCGTTCTTCCCTCGTGTTGTTTTTTTGTGGAAGAAGCTTCTCTTGACCTGAGGTTAAATCCCCCGTCAGGTTCCAACCCTCTGGCCCGGCGGCTCGATGCCGGACCACATCCGCACGCTTCTGTTTGACCTGTTAATGGCAGCGAGTGGATTAGAATTCAGAGTCAAATTCCATTTCTGGATGATTAAGAAAAAAATAAGAGACTTTATTGAAGTGATTAGTTTAAATGTTGCTACTATTTGAAGAGGCTGCAGAGATTCACTCCCACAAAAACCACTGAGTGTCTCATCAGGAAGAATCACTGACGTAACCTCGTGTCTCCGATTCCTCTCGTCATCCATCTGCCTCTCATTCATCCTGACGAGTACATGTTACTGTGTCTTATTGTGTTTCCTGTATTCTGATGTATATTTGTACAGGGGTTTAACTCGAGCTATAATTAGTCTCATTGTTGTGTGCGACTGTGTGAGCAGCTGCATTTTCATTCACTGCAGTTTCGATTGGAACAGGAAGAACAGCTTTGAATCCATAAAGCCTGTAAATAACACGTAATAATGTGCGTGTGATCCACAGAGAATCAAACCGTGCGTCACAGTCCAGATTTTAATAAACGTGACTGAAGGTTTTTAATCGAAGATGTGATTATTTCAGAAGAACCTCATTTATGCAATTATGTGTAATATCTCAGGTTTCATTATTGTAATTAAATAACTTACACTACAAACGTAAAACCCACCGTATGGATTATTATAAATCAATACGGCATCAAGACCGACGCAGCAGCTGTTAAATAGATCACACACGGCTTCCACTGTAATAACACGGTGCTAAAGTGGATTAGAGATAATATCTACAAAACTCGACTGTTACTCATTACAGCTAAAAGGTCAGTCCACTTAGATTCATAACAGATTTCACACACTCATAGATGCAAATACCTGAAATAAACCTGATTTTCTCACCGAGGAAATGAAGAAAATTCTCCTTGTTTTGGATTAAATATCATTTTTCCTCCTCCCACTCGGTTCCATGTAAACAACACATTTTTGTGTAATGAAAAACAAAACCCACAGACAAACAGACGGGGTGAAAACATAACCTCCTGGGTGGAGGTAATACTGAAAACAATTGTTCAGATGGTCTCTGTTTATTTTGTGGACTTTTTGTAATAACTTTCCTCCCAGATCAACATTTTAAAATTCGTTTATAACAACAACAAACAGGGTTCGACCCTCATTTCCTCTCCCTGAAGCTGTGATATGAGATATGAGATATGAGATATGAGATATGAGTGTTTCTTACAGACGGAGACACGTGAGGACAAGATGAGGGACGTCTTTTACCTCTCATGTGTCCCGGACGTCCTTCACTCAGCTGACGACCTCTGACCTGCTTCAGCTTCACAATAAAACAAAACCCTGTGTGTGAAGTACTTTCATTGTGAAGCTCCACACATGAATTCACTCAGCTCCTCCTCCTGCTCCGTCTCGTCACGACAGACTCGTGAACTCAGCCTGAAAACGACATAATTCATCCTTTATAAACACAAATGAGGTTTGTTTGTGCAATGAGCAGGAAACAGAGACATGCAAACACAAGTGGTCACTTCCAGGACATCCAGGACATCCAGGACACTTCCAGGACACTTCCAGGACATCCAGGACACTTCCAGGACACCACACATTGTGCATTGGCTTGGTTTGGTTTGATGTCCAATCAGCAGCGAAGTGTATAAATGGTTTTTAAAGTTCTCTACAGATGTGCTCCTCCAGTTTGGTGTGTGTGCAGCTGAAGATTTTGGAAGCAGCTGTTTCCTTTAAATATAAGGTGTTTAAACTTGTGTTTTTTCACTAAAATCACCAAATTTATTTCCGGTTCAACACAAATCTGTTGCAGACTTTATACACAAACACAAAAACCCGTCGACACAGCCTCACGTCTCCTTTGAGGCCTCAGCTCTGGGCCTCACAGACGCTGCAGATGAAATCAGAAACACAACTCTGGGTAGTTGATCATATCTTTTATTGCTATGTGCTCCCCATTACAACAAACAGTATCAGTAGTGTACACTTCGATCTACACAAATACATGGAAAAGCAGATAGAGCAGAGAGTGTGTGACGGTCAGGTCACATGGGTAGTACGGGGGGGGGGGTCGGGGGTCGGTACAGTACATGGAGGATCCTGTGCAGTAATATCTGTCTGAGGCTCAGGGATTGTCAACGAAACACCTAGGACGTGTAACAGGGGGGGGGGGATGTCCAACGGGTAGGAAAACTACACACAGCATCAAAAACAACGTTACTGCTTCTACACTAGTTATGTTTTACTGGTTATAATAAAGCACTGGTCTCAGTACGCGTTGGCTTCTTCCTACGAAACAGCTGCGAGAAAAAAAACAGCTTTCTGACAAAAACATCTCAACGTGGAGCTTGTAAATTTACATCTAAATTCTTTGCAGAAAAAAACAATGTCATCATCTAGTCTATCGCGTGTTTTTATTTAAAAAACAGAAATCCAGTTCAAATGAGAAAATGTGGATGAAAAACAAGTCGATCAGGTTTCAATGGTTTATCGGCTGCAGCTTATTGATCAGGTCCTCACATGCTGTCGGAACAAAGAAGGACCTTTTCACTTTCAATAAATATTCATGTACTCAATGCTATATACATGTACTATACATCGGCACACAGGAGTGAGTGTGAGTAGTTGCGAAACTATTTCTGAAAACACCAATCTGTGTTTTTTTTTGCTATTGCAGTCAGATGCATGGTGGTTGTGAGGAAATCCTTTAAATAAATAGCTTTTCTCTTCGGAACCTTTCACCATTAAAAAGCCATTCGGTAAATAACAACGTTCCACATACAGTAAAAAGTCTTGAAAGTCCAGCTTCTTGTTCCCGGAAAACACAAAACGTACAACAGAGCCTGGAACGGGCCCGAAGCTCCATTAAGCAGATTTTTGATCTATAAATTATATTTAAATAAGTGTGTGATGTGAAGATGTCTGAACCCGGAGTGAAACGTCCGCCTCTGCAGTTCCACACGGCGTCTAACATTAGAACATAGAGCAGGTAACCGGAGAAGATGGTGGAAAACATCAAGCAGCTGATGAGCCACAGATTTTTCCCGAGCAGCTGGTGGAGACCAACTCCGGAGCTAAAAGTGAAACAAGTATCTGACAGAGATGAGAAATAGTGGGAGGTGCTGTTTCCTCTGAGCAGGAAACAAGCAGATGCTTTCAGGTCTGTTTCCTTAGTGGTCAAAAATTGCTTAATGCAGCTTTATTGTGTGTTTGAATGTGTCGCTGTAGAAACTCCATCATTCCAGGGTATTTCAGGGATGTTTGTGTGTTTCCAGTTCATGTGAAAGAGAAGCACACGTTGGATGAATGGTAATTTCTCAGCTGAACAAGAGTCTACTGTAAGAAACATATAGCATTGAGAACAGTTCCCTACGTAGTTCCCTTCTTTAACTCGAAGCTCGATGCTTCTAAAAGGAAAAGTTCCCCTCGTGTTAATATTCTGAATGTGAAGCTACAATCTTTGGTGTTTTTACTCATAAGTAAAACAAGAGATATCAAACTTCCGTCCTCCAGCTGTTTCTTTATGCTGATCTCGTCTTTAGCTTCATATTTAGTTTGCACCCACGAGTGGATTCAATCTTCTGCTTTGACTCATCGTTAGTTATGGGAGAATATTTCCCAAAATGTTTTAAATATTCAGTCAAACAGCAGAATTGATTCATCCATCGTTTTGCTGCTGAAACATTCAGAGGAATTTCCGTTATTCTTGATTTTATTAAAACGGGTGTTTGAAAGTATCCTTAGCTTTTCTTTAAAATTTTATAATACTGATATTTTCATGTACAGTATTTACAGGAACCTTTATAAATACCCATTTCCATAACACATAAGGAGTGCCACTCAACAGACATCGCTGGATATAAAAACAACTATACAACTAAAGCCATCGTGCTCATGGTCTTCACTGGAGCATTCTGACTCTGGCTCTGGATGAGCAGCGACCACACGACTGCATTTGTATATTTTGGCAAGAAAATGGCTGTAACATTAAAGTGAAAAGGGATTTTCAGCTGTATCAGACGATTTGTTCTGTATCTCTGAAAAGAGGAATCTCACTGTGAGATCCACGAACAAGACGCAGAGGGATTCATTAGTTTAGACAAAGTGTGCAGGGTTATTAAAAACATCTAAATGTGGGATTTAGTTTAGGAAACTGGCCAATGTGAGAATTAATGTTGTGTTTGGATTCTTTTTTTACAAGAAGACAAAAAGACAACACTTCACACTCTGGTTCAAGACCAGAGATGAGGCCAATCAGAGAGGAGATGACAGTACAGGTGTCGTGAAGGAGATCTTCATCCCTCTTTGACTGGAATTAAGATTTTCATTATGATATAAACGTGTGAGGGAGTTTGTAGCAGATTCAGGCGTCTTTATGAATATTAAACTGTCCTTTGGTTCTTTTGTTTCCTCAGTTTTTCATTTGACACAGCGGAAAATCCCCGTCAGTCCTCGTGGCCCTTCACCTGAAAGGATCTGAACATCTAGCGTTGAGGTGAAGGGTCACACCAGCTTTGGGGTGGAGCCTGACGGAGCTCAGGAGTTCTGGGGCAGAAATGGAAAACGTGAACAAAGTGAACCAGCACTTTTCTCGGGGGTGTTTTTTTGGGCTGAAGCCTCAGGAAGGAGCCGGATGAGCTTCTGTGCATTAGGAGTCCTGAGGGGAAGCGTTCACTTTCATCTCTCCACCTCGGAGTACGCTGTCGGCCACCGGCGATCTGTGGAGCTGCTCGACCTCTGACCCTCGCCGGGATCTGCCGGGGGAGACGGCGCCATGGCGGGCAGCTTCCTGCCGGGGAGGGCCATGTGTCTCGGGGCCCGTCTGAGCGCCGCGGTGATCTTCGACGGGGGGGGTTTCCTGAGCGGAGCGGGGGTGCTGGTGTGTTTCCCGGCTGACGTGACGGATCCTTGTTTCCCGCCGCGGGTGGCGTTGGCTGCGACCGACGCTGTGAGCGTCTCCAGCAGCTGGGAGGCGGAGCCGAAGCGGACGTGCTCCTCCGTCTCGGCCGCCTCGGAGAACATGGTGAGGGAGCCGGTGCGCCGGCTGCAGGAGTCGCAGCACAGCTTGTTGTAGCCCGGGATCGAACAGTACCGGGCCAGGACCTCCATCTGGCAGAAGATGGATTTGTCCCCGTTACACGGCTCGTCTGAAAGGTGAAGAGCAAACAGGGTGAGAAGCTGCCGTGGACCTGGAAGGAGATCAGAGCAGATTTCACCCGGAGCTCATTCATCTGCTGCTGGACTCGTGTGAACCTGGTGAATTCACGTCGCTGCAGTCTGAGCCTCTCATGCAGGTCGGACTCCACAGTGAGAGTTTGTTCTCCTACAGCTGCTCTCACAACACTCTGATAATAAAATGTGTTCAGGCTGCTTCAGAATCTTAGAACAGCAGCTGCTGCTCTCCAACTGATTTTTTTTTTTTTTTTTTTTTTTGACCTTTATTTAACCAGGAAAGTCCCATTGAGATTAAAAACCTCTTTTTCGAGGGAGTCCTGGCCAAAAGGCAGCAACAAATAACATATGTACACTCACAATATTACACTCACAACATATAAACAGAAATTAAAATGATAAAAAACAGTTACAAATAAATTAAAATTCATAAAAAACATCTGCAAGTAAAAGAAGTGGTCTGAAATGATCTCATCGTAGATTTAAAAGCGTTCAAAGAAATCATTTCGGTTAATTTAAAATCTTTTTGCAGCCAGTTCCATGTGGTGGGAGCAGAGTGGACGAATGCCCTTTTTCCTGATTCAGTGCGGGCCAATGGAACTAACAAAAGCATCTGATTGTTTGAGCGCAGACTGTAAGAAGCAACACTTTTCTGTGTGATTAAATTACAAATATATGATGGCAGTAGCCCAAGCATGGCCTTATAAATAAAAGTGCACCAATGTCCCAGCCTCCTGGTGGACAAAGAGGGCCAACCCACTCGAGAATACAATTCACAGTGATGGGTCAGGGCTCTACAGTTAGTGATAAACCTCAGAGAAGCATGGTAAACAGCATCAATCTTATGCTTTCAACTCCATTGTAATGCTACAGATCTTTTGTTAGTAGACTGGGTCTGAAACTGTCAGACTTTAAAGGAGACATATTATGCCCATCTTACCACAGTTGATATGGTTCCTTGGGGTCTTAATGAAATGTCTGAAACATATTTTGGTCAAAATACCACAAGGATCATTTAAAACAGCAGCCTTTTTACCCTGTCTAAAACAGCCCTCCTCTGATTGACCTGTTTTGAGTTTTTGGGACGGTAGACAAGCCAGATACCCAAATTAACGTGTAGAAGCACTACAAAAGTGGAATTTTCATAAAATGCCTCCTTTAAATAATGAATACGACCTCACGTTGTGTCGCTTTAACGTCGTTAATAGTGTTTTCTGAGCAGGTTTGATTTGTTGTTTGAGCCCTCAGAGCCACCGTCCTTACACACGTCTTCAAAATGCCCTTTGAGGACATGGACTGGTCTCAGTGTGAAGACATCACGGCTGCAGAGTGTTTAACTGACGTCAACTGAAATAGACTCGGGAGCGATCAGGACAATTTCACAGCTCCTTTGATTTTCTGTTTTTAAAGAAGTGTGACGACAAACGAACTCGTCCTCACGTCTTCTCTCTCCTGCTGCCAAGCTTCAGATCGCACAGAATAATAAAACGCATCAGACTCAGGTTGGAAGGAAAGATGTAAACACTAAACAGTGACCACTGACACATGAGAGGCTCAGACTGGGAGCAGATCTGAATGTCTGGCTCGGTCTCAGAGGGACTGAGTCCAGCTTCACTCAGGCAGTGTTCCAACCCTCAGACACTTTGGTATCAAAGCCGTGGACATCAGAGAGAGACGTCTCCACGAGTCCAACCCGCTGCAGAGACAGTGTTCAGAACAAATCCCTTCAGAGATCTGCTGTTTGTCCTTTGAGGGAAACTTACGAACAAACATAAATTGATTTATTTCTCTTTGATAAGTTTCAAGGCTGATCCAAGACAACACTAATGCACTTCTGAGTGCCGTCCTTTTAGCACAAGTGCTTTTACTCTGGAGGAGAAAAGAAAGTGGAGAATGCTTTTCTCCTGACGTCCTCACCGTGACAGGCTCCGGGTCGGCAGGATCTCACGTTCTCAGGTTTCTCTCCGGTGCACTGGTCTCCGATCCGGCAGGTGACCAGACGCCGCTCCATCCCCTCGCCACAGGTCACGGAGCACTGAGGACGACAGGGGACAGACAGAGTCACTCAGGAGCAGATCATCAGGACACAGGGAGGACACAGAGGACATGATGCAGGCAGGACACATTGTCACTTTCTAACAATACGTCTGGAACTCTGGAGAAACTCTTTGTTTGCTGCATCTTGTCCAAACTTTTCTGGACATTATCCACATTCTGTCTTTCAGGCTTTTGGCCGAACTTCTCCCCAATTTTCAACCAATTATAATCAGAGTTTCTACTATAATAAAATCAACTTTTCACATGGATTTGTAAACTATATCCATCAGTTTTCGGACGTTTTTAATCAATAACGTCCACTTTGTGCTGAGCAGGTTTGTGGAAGAGAAAAAGTTTTTCCTTATTAACGGGACTTCTGTTTTTCTTTTGGGCACAAACATCTTCTAGTTCTTGTTTAATTGCATCTCTCCGTGACAGCAGCCTTTTCAAGTGTGAGCCTCTGATAACAGGTGCAGCAGGAATGTTTCTCTCCTCCAGACGTGATAGGACACTTTACACAAACTAGTCTGAAACAAGCTCCACCTGGCCTCATTTAGAAATAGAAAAAGATTAAATAAAACTTTGAACCATGGGTGTTTGGGATGTGCAAACCCTGCAGCAACAATCACAGGATGGATGCAGTCGAAGCAGCTAATAAGCAATTCATCTTAGCTGGAGCTGAGTGTTTTTAGAGTCTGTTCCCGGTGAATATGAATGTGGAGCGAAATCTCCTCTGAAAATCTGTTTCCTCCTTGAACCTGAATCCGAGCACAAGAGTTGAAATTAAATATGATATAATATATATTTGGGTACTGAACCTCCGACCAGGCGCCGCTCCTCCACTGCGCCGGACACGGGACCCGGTTGCACGGCCTCCGGCTCTCGGGCTTCTCTCCGCTGCAGTACTTGCTGTGCACCGAGCGGTTGGAGCTGTCGTGGAGCAGCTGGACGCAGCGCACCGTCCGGATCTGGAAACCCAGGCTGCTGCAGGTTTTGGTGCAATACTCCCAATCGTCTGAGATCCACCTGCAGAAACATGAGGAAGATCACTGAGGAGCCACAGGAAGTGATGCAGAGTATGAATATTGTTATTGAGACCATAGATTTATATATAAAGGCTAGATGTCTCGTCTGCGTTGCCGGCCAACGGAAACGAACGTTCGCACATGGCGGCCATCTTGCTAGGGGGCATCTCCCTCCATAGGTATAAACACTAGACGACTTGGCCGCGTTGCCGGCCAACGGAGCCGGACGTCACCACATGGCGGCCATCTTGCATCGGGAAGCTCGCTCACCCATAACATTTTGTTGGTAGTGGTAAATAACCATCCGATTTTTAAACGGTCTGGTTTGTTATAAATGTCAGAGATGTAGTTATGACACTGCATAAATTGTAAATTTTTTTTTAGAAAATAACATAATTATTCATAAGTATGCAGTGTCATATCTACATATCTGATGTTTATAACAAACCAAATTGTTTAAAAATCGGTTGAAAATTGAGCAAGTTATGGTTATTTACCACTACCAACACAATGTTATGGGTGAGAGAGCTGCCCGGAACCAAGATGGCCGCCATGTGCGGACGTTCGTCTCCGTTGGCCGGCAACGCAGACGAGACATCTAGTCTTTATATATAAATCTATGATTGAGACGAGTGGAAAGAGAGGAAATACTCGAGAAGAAAGAACCAACAAAACCAAAATGAAGGCTACAGGAAGTTTTTTAAAGATTTGACTTTCAAACAATCGCTCTTCTCTGGCTGACGTCATCTGTCGTGAACATTTGAAGAGACTGGTGTCGACCAATCAGAGTCCAGTATTGTGATGACGACAGGACGTGCGTATGTCAGACAAACTTCTTTAAACCCTAAATTACAAAGTGGAACCAAAACTAACAGATCAAATGAAAGTAGGGAACAAACAGCTGCTGAGTTCATCTCTTCAGTTCCAGTCTGTTCTTGTTTCTTGCTCCTGATGTTTTTCCTACATTCTGTTGCCTGAACTCTGAGTTTGGACTCTTCTTCATGCCCGTCCACCTGGGCTCCATCAGTCTGTTGGATTAACTTCTCCGTGTTCTGTATTCCAGGTTCTGTGGAACACGCCCCCAGCACCGAGGTCTAATCTCTGAAGTTGGCCGCTCGCCTCCTGCACATTTGAGATTTCTGAACTTCCCTCTCATCTTCGCTGGTTTTATATCCTCCACCGCTAATCAGCTTATATTCATCCATCTCCATTCCCCCCCCCCCCCCCCGCAGGCCTCTTCCTGTCATGACCCTGCACTCAGGCTCCATCACCTCCGCCCACACGCTGATCTCATCACAACTTCCTCTTCACACTCTCACCTTCCCACAGTTTGCAGGATCCCCGACAAGCAGCCGAGGTGTGACTCTCACTGTGTTTCTCTCCCGCGTGATCTCCTCTCTTTATTTAATCACTCGGTTGAATATCAAACCGATGAATCCCTGAACTCCCCCCCGACCTGCAGTGCAGACAGAACGTATTGATGAAACTGGACCTGTCCTCCGTGCAGGAGATTTCAGGCTTAACAGAGTAAAAACCCTCCCGTGTGTGAGCCTCTTGTTATCGACCTGCTCTCGGCCTCTGGAGCTTCGAGTCTCCTTCACAAGCTAATGAAGCGTAGCAGCAAGAATTAGAGACGAAGAGGAATCAGCTGCTGAGTTTGAGCTTTTTCTACGTTTGGTTTGACAGCTGCGTGTCCGAGGGGAAGCTGAAACCGAACAACACTCAACCAGAGCAGAAACAGGATTCAGCTGAATTCATGTCTGACAATAAGATGTGTGTCTTTGTTTTCTGATGCTAATATCAGAGCTCACACACTCTGCAGTGTAAGTAAATTGCCTCCTTAACAGTAGAGAGCTTGCTATTTATATCAAGATATCCTGTTTCCTGCTGCTTCAATCCTCCCACCACCCCCTTCAATTAATCCTTGAACACACACACGCACACACGCACACACATCATAGGCGTGTACAGATCCAGGCTGACGCTGATGTTGAGCTTTTGTTGATCACAAAGCAGATTTGGGGCCGCTAGCTGTTTGTCTGTTTTCCATTTGGACTCAACAGTGAAAAAGATGATCATCTACATTCTGCTCCTGCTGAGAGACGAGACTTCACCAGTTTGTCCTGATAGACTGAAGCTTAGTCCCAGTGGGAATCTGCTCAGAGCGCTGGCTCTACTCACTGCGGCTGGGTGCAGTCCTGCAGGTTACACATGCGGCGGATGGGCTTTGGCTTCTTGTTGGCGTCGCAGTATCCTCGATGGACCATCTTGGTGTCGCCCTTCTTTCGACAGCCGTACTTGGTGTACTGAAAGCCTGTGAGGGCCGGGGACACGTTTACATCAAACAATATAATACAATGATGAAAGAGACATTCAGCTAAATCAAGATCAAAAGCATCAGATTTGTAATATTTCGAGTTATTCTTTGATTATTGTTGATTCTAACTGTGGTGGAAACGAAATTGGCCACTTTTCAGACTTGTGTTTGTTCACATCAGAGAAGTTTGGATTGATTTGGTAATGAAAAAATAGTTTTAGTTTAAATATTTCTACTTCCTAGACTCCTGCCCAGAGTTCCCTGTGTGTGGTGATACCAACGTTTGAAAGAACATCATTTCAATCAAGATTCCTCAGTTCTGTTTTGTATTAATTCTGAAAAATGACTAAAATGAAAACTGCTGGATGTTTCTGTGACAGAATGTTTTCATCACCTTATTAAAAGTTACAGAAAATGCTTTATTGTCCTGCTGTGAGGGAAAGAATCATTTCACTGGACGTTGGACTCGTGGTTGAAGCTGCGTGAACGTTTCGTGCAACACATGGAAACATCATCCATCAAGAATCTGCAGCAGCCACTGAATTCAGTTTAATTAAAAGATAACACACGACTGTATCATTGTGTATTCACAACATGATCCCATTAACACAGCTCATTGAAAGGTAATTCATTTCCACACATCTGATTAAGCCCTGTGCAGGACCTCAATCCAGTTAAATGCACTGATAAAATAACAAAAACAAATGTAAGAATTATTCTATTTATAAAATGCAATACTATTTTATCTATATTGGTATTAATTAACCATATTTGCTTACTTCCATTAAATTTCCATTGGATATAAAAGGATTAGAGCTAAAGCGCAGGTAGCTTGCTTATCGCACATTAACCGAGTCCACGTTTTTATTTAAAGCTTTAAATCATCTACTGCTTGAAAAACACAAACTGGAATAAATGAATAATAAATGAATTTAAACGGGAAAAGTCTCAGCTTGAGGATGTTTGGCAATGGAATAAAAACAAGGACATTTGTACAACAGGAGGTTTAAAGTACAGATAAATGAATTTGGTGATGAAAAAATGAATTATTCCTTTCCACTGTCCCGATGCTAATGCGTCCATTACCTCCGGCGCAGGGCTTGGAGCACGGAGACCAGCTCTTCAGAGCCCACTCGTACGTCTCCTCCTGGATCACGTTGTTGGTGTTAACGGGAACCGAGTCCTCGTGGATGATGTACTTGTACATGAGCGTGGAGCGCGTTTCATTGTCCCTCGGTATTATCTGCAAACCACAGGAAGAAAGAGAGCAAATCAAATCCCACTCCCATTATAGCATCGAGCGACGTGGTTCTGTGAAAGGACTCAAAGTGCAAATTTGTGCAAATTAAAAGCACAGTGTTTAATTCCAAGAGGCAGCGCTGACAAACAGAGAGAATTTGTCACAAGGGATAAGACTGAAGGTGTCAACACAGAGACAACAAGTGGACAGAGGTAGAGAGGACATCAGGGACATTCTCTCCCTCGTCTCCTCTCTCTCTCTCTCTCTCTGAGACACAGCTGGAATATTTCTCAGGTATAAACTCGCTGGGTGGATTAGGGAATTCAATTTGAAACGGAAGCTGCAGGCGGAAAAAACAAGGGAACCACAAATAAAAGAAGCACCGGGAGAAGCTGTGGGTTTTATAGGTTTGGGGGATTAACGCGGGATTAGACAGACACAGATTACTTCAGTTGCATAACGGAATATTCCACATGTAAGAGGAGTAAACGTCTTAATGTTCGTTTCATTCCAATTCAAGATATCATTTCATGGCGTGTGAGATTATATAATAAGGAATCAGAAAGTCTCCTTTATGACTCAGCGGCCGGGGGAGTGAGTGAGTGACGGGAGCCGAAGGAACAAAGAGGAAAGTTGATGCCAAGCCGAGTGTGAATTCTGATCGTGATTCTACCAAGAAGATTAAAACGTCCCATTTAAGAGTTCTGTCTTCTGGAGCTCGATTATAACTCTGTGGTTCTCAAACTGCGAGAAAATCACGAGCAGCTTCTCTCCTGCTTCATCAGATTCTTTTATCCACTGGGGGGAGAAAGTGGAAATTAACTTCTGTCGGATCCCGAGTTCTCAACGCCGAGTCGGCAAAAGACTTCTGACCACACAAGCATTTCCCCTGTCAGAATATATTCCTCTTTCTTTTCTTCAAGTCAAACATGAAGTGCAATCTACTGAACAAACAGCAGAGCCGGAGCCGTGAGTCCCGGCAGGAACGAAACACAACAAACTGAGTGAAGCTCAACAACTCAGTGAGAGAAAGTGGATTTATAACAAAACACAGGAATGACAGAGCTTAAAAATGCGTCCTAATTAAAGCTTTAAGGTTATTTAAGTCTTTAAGTTGTTTATTTGGGTTGTCAGAAGACGTTTTATTTTACATTTCTATGATAAGAACTGCATATTTAGCATTTCCCTGGATATGAGAAAGAAAACAACAGAGACTCATATGACATTAGAAGAATCTAAGAGTTTCCCGGTTTCTGAAACTGATTTGATTTTCCTTTGCTCATAAGTTGATCACGAACGATGTGATGAATGTCAAACTCTGCATTTGTTCTTTGTCCTTGTGCCACTTTGACATTTATATTAATACAAATACTTTCATTACAGACGTCTGCTGCGAATTAAATTTAAGCAACTCTGGCACCAAGACGTCAGAAAGAGATTTTTGAACTTTTCCCATTTGAATAAAGGTCAAGTCAACACAAACACACTGATGTCTGCTCAGTTCTCAGTTCTTAATCAAACGTGAGGGAAGAAGCAGCAGATATGAAGAGTTACTTTAATATATTAATATAAAACTAACAACATCTTAGCTAAACATTTCTGCTTCACACTCCAGAGTCTGAAGAACTTGTGTGAACTTTTCCTACTCGTACGTTAAATGGAAAAAGTTCTGACCCTGGAGCTCCTGCCTCAATTTAATATCAACTGTAAGTCAAATAGAAAGTATCTATTTAAAGGAAAATTTAATAATCATTACAATATTAAATGTAGAGTTTGACGTTCTAGGGAATTAGCTCATTTTCCTTTAGTATAATAAATTACTGTACAAAGGGGGAACTGTTAGAAAATGATGCAACCAGCAGCTCAAACATTGTTCACAAAGAAAACTGTGAAATATAAATTTAATTTGTTCAATTAAAAGATAATTATAAGGTGTTATTTTCTCCCTGACTTATGCTCTGAACTCGATAAAAACAAGCCAATCATTGTAGAAAAACCTGGTTGGAATCAGTGATGCGGTTAAATTATTTTTAATTCAGATAATAAGTTAATGAATCTTTGTTTTTCAAGCAGAAAGTCTAAAATAAACACCTGTTCTCATTCGTATCTTTGATTCTGATCTTTGAACAAACACCTTAACAAGGAGTCAGGTCATTTACTTTGTATTATCAGATCTATTTTTAATTCTTCATTAAAGCCCTGGTATAAAAAGGTGTTTTTTTTAATTGCCTTCTGTTTTTTTATTTTAAAGAATAAAACATAATGAATGAATCAGTTTTATGAAGTTTGTTCTTCTCCTCCGTCTGAATCTGAGAACTCGTCCCAACGTCTGACTTCACTCACAGACGGACAGTTCACGGCTCGGAGCAGAGACAGAGTCTCGTCCGTCCTCATCAGGGACGAATCGCTCTGTAGCTCATTGAGCTGCACGAAGCACCACAGAGACATTAAGGTCTATTATTAACCCCCCCCCCCACCCCCAGGGTCTTAGATCCCGTCATGGAGTCAGTGAGGGACAACGTGACGAGACAATGACACAGACGAAATAACCCTGAGGCTGCCGGGGGGGGGGGGGAGGAGGGAGCAGAGGTTAGCTGAGATGCTAACATTGAAACGACTCTGAGGTCGACTCTCTCGGGTGTTAAGTCCCCGATGTTCACATATTCCCCCCCCGATTGATGAATATAAATATATAAATAAATTCTCTTCCTGTTCCTGACTCTTAATGATGTCATGTCTCGTCCGGGCATCGGACACAGATCTGTAATTAGATCTCCGAGTGAAGGAAGACGTGTTATCGACTGAGATCTGTTTCAGAAGCATGTGGCCGTTAAAGCTCCGCCCCCTCGCCACACTGATTGACACATCGTCCACCTCTCTCTCACTCTCACTCTCACTCTCTCTCTCTCTCTCTCTCTCTCTCTCTCTCTCTCTCTCTCTCTCTCTCTCTCTCTCTCTCTCTCTCTCTCATCAGGTAAACTTTTACTGATCCACGATAACAAATCAAGTGGGTTTACATGTGGTTTGACTCACAAAGTGTTCAAACAAGCATCATCCTGAAACAACACTGGCTGTGGTGTGTAGCAGGAGTTGTGTGTTGTGTGTTGTGTGTATTACCAGAACCACCACGGGGTCGTGCAGGGGTCCGTCGGTGTGCAGGGTCTCCACGTCCTCCTCGATGATGTAATGCCACTCCACCCCCAGGTCGATGAAGCTCCTGGACTTCACGTCCTCTCCCTTCCCGTTGAGGATGTAATGACCCGTCGCCTGGTTCTTCACGGCTGAAACCAGTCATTAGTTACGAGTGACACAAAGTGAGAATCTCCACAAATGACCAAAGTTCTGTTCTATTCACAGAGAGAAGAAACACTTTCTAAAGAGTGACTCACGGAAGATTCAAATTAAATCACGCTGCCAAACAAGTAATTCATTAACTTTCTCTTATGTTGTGTCTTCCAGCCGCTCGGAGGTGAGAGGCTCGGAGAAAAGAGCTGGAATGAAAATGTTCATCTTCAAGGGTCTTGTTGAGATTTGACTCAATCAAAATAAAATGGAAATTGAAAAACAAGAATGCATCTAATAGGGAAAATTAGTAGCAATTAAAAAGATGCTCTTTCATAACAACTCTTGTTCCCGTCTCACACACTGAGTCTGTGTTCTGCTGAGAAAGTGACGAATCACCGGCTTGTTATAAGACTGATGGGATTCAGGACTTTAGATTCTTATAGATTCTGATCTTAAATCAATGTTTTTTTCATGCTTGTGTGAGATTTGTGGTAACTTGTTGACCATTAAAACATAACATTTTCATTTTAAGATGTTCTGCTGCTGCTCAGTTGATTTATAAGTTAAAGTTTGAGAAACTGTGGATATAAATTTGCTTTGGAAATGAAATCACACAGATTTTTATTATTAATTTCTCTCTTTTGGTTCAACAGCTGCATCAAGGTCTCAGATGAAAAGGGACGATAGTCACCATGAATCTGGTCTCATCACTAGTGGAGACCTATCATCAGACAAACAGTGTTTTGTCCTTTGTCCTCTCGTTATTCAGGAACATGTCTCTCAGTTCGAGAGCAGGTGCGATTGATTTCAGGCTCAGATCCGGCAAAGCTTGCACTCGAGGAACTGCTTGAGCTCAGATCTGCTTCTGTCAACACTACACTTGACAAAGAGCAAAGACACACAGCGAGAGGAGCTGACACGCAGGGTTCTGAGTGGGAGCTTTATAAAGTCAGTCCTGCTCTCCAGCTTTAAAGACCACGCTCTTAAATAAACAGAGCCAGTAGATGAGATAATCTAATTAAGGAAAAAAGAGCCTTAAATTCCCTGAACACCTGAGCTCTGACTTTAGATTAACACTCAGACTCATGTCGGGTTTTAACCTCATGAATATATATAAGACAACAGAGTGTTTACTAAGCTGAAAACACTATGGAGAGAAATGCAGAACTAACAGCAGCAAACTAATAATGGAAACAGAAGTCAGAGAAATCCTCTTCACTTGGATCCATCAGCTACAAGCAGCACTGAACAACTGAAGCCACGAGTCAAAGCTACGAGTCAAAGCCACGAGTCAAAGCTACGAGTCAAAGCTAGGAGTCAAAGCTACGAGTCAAAGCTACAAGTCAAAGCTACGAGTCAAAGCTATGAGTCAAAGCCATGAGTCATAGCTACGAGTCAAAGCCACGAGTCAAAGCTATGAGTCAAAGCTACGAGTCAAAGCTATGAGTCAAAGCTACGAGTCAAAGCCACGAGTCAAAGCTATGAGTCAAAGCCACGAGTCAAAGCCATGAGTCAAAGCTACGAGTCAAAGCCACGAGTCAAAGCTATGAGTCAAAGCTACGAGTCAAAGCTACGAGTCAAAGCTATGAGTCAAAGCTATGAGTCAACGCCACGAGTCAAAGCTATGAGTCAAAGCTACGAGTCAAAGCCACGAGTCAAAGCTATGAGTCAAAGCTACGAGTCAAAGCTATGAGTCAAAGCTACGAGTCAAAGCTTCGAGTCAAAGCTACGAGTCAAAGATACGAGTCAAAGCTATGAGTCAAAGCCACGAGTCAAAGCTACGAGTCAAAGCTACGAGTCAAAGATACGAGTCAAAGCCATGAGTCAAAGCCACGAGTCAAAGCTACGAGTCAAAGCTACGAGTCAAAGATACGAGTCAAAGCTATGAGTCAAAGCTACGAGTCAAAGATACGAGTCAAAGCCATGAGTCAAAGCTACGAGTCAAAGCTACGAGTCAAAGATACGAGTCAAAGCCATGAGTCAAAGCCACGAGTCAAAGCTACGAGTCAAAGCTACGAGTCAAAGATACGAGTCAAAGCCATGAGTCAAAGCCACGAGTCAAAGCCACGAGTCAAAGCTATGAGTCAAAGCTACGAGTCAAAGCCCTTTGAAGTGTTTCTCGACCTTCCTGCAGGAGAGAGAGAGATCTGACTCGCTCTCACCTTCCTGCAGGAGAGAGAGAGATCTGACTCGCCCTCACCTTCCTGCAGGAGAGAGAGAGAGAGATCTGACTCGCTCTCCGGCTGCAGGCTGCGATCACAAGAAGAGAAATCACTTTTCCTAGGTGTGTTGAGGTTTTTGTGTGTTGAGGTTTGTGTGTGTGGAAGTTTTTGTGTTGGAAGCACAGAGCCACAGAAGAGTCACGACCCTTCACACTGACCCTCTCACTTCGCTCTACCCCCCCGGCCTCTGCAGCTGAATGGAAACTGCAGGCTCCTTCCCTCATGGAGGTTGGATCAGCACTAATGTTTTGCTAATGGAGACATAGCTGATTCCAGACCTGCACTGAAGTCTGCACTTTCCCCTGAGAGCTTATATGAGAATAAAGAAGTTAGAGTCAATTTATCTGGATATTTTCCAGAACTTTTCCGGGTCCAATCTCCTGCTGCTTCTTCTTTAGAGAAACACTAACTTCAGAAAATCACTCTGCTGAGTTCATGATGGTTTGCTTCGTTCTCTCCATGACAACAACAGTATTTTAATTTAGCTTTTCCTAAACAGAACCAAACCTGAACATCAGTGTTGACACATCAAAACTAATTAATTCCTCCACTGGGATTCTGTTTTTAGGTTTGTGCTGCACAGGCAAATTACTTCCTGAAAATATATGGTTTGTTGCTTTTTGCATTTTAACAGAGAAAATATATCAGTTTTAATTAAACAACATTAAATGTTTAAGGTTATTTGTATTAATATTCATTGATCACAGACACGGATCCAGTGTGGAATCTCAATTGATTCTCTCCGGCTAATTATAGTCGCTGGTGCTTTTCAGCTTCATCAGGACGAATCCCCCCCGCTGCTGACCTCTCTTCTGTAATCAGTGGAGGTCAACACCTCAGAACGAGGCTTTGAAACATCTCACTGAATGTTTGATTCATGCATCGTGTATAAAAATGGAATGGAGAGTGTCATTATAATTAGTCGGTGGATTAAGGAAGGCTGTCGCATATAGATCCATCTGCACCTCTTGTTCTTCTGCTATAGGAGGAAAGTGGCTCCCTGGTTTGATTGTGTTTCTTTCACCGATCACGAGACTCTCTAGTGGAACGAGTTCCAGGAAACAAACGATAAGAACCGTCTCATTAAAATGTCATTACAATGGTTAATTAACGACTTAGAAGATGCCTCAGAAACACTAAGAAGTACGTCGACTGTGATTCAAACTTTTCACGGTGAAAGTTTCTATTTTGTCGGTGGCTGACAGGCGTAAATTTGCATATTTTGTATATTATACAAATGTTCAATAATGAGCTTAGAATTAAAAAAGACAGAAATAAAGTGAATGTCTTACTTTGTCTAGAAAGAACAACTGAAATCTTTTCTGAGGTGAAAAAATGAACTGAAATCTTGAGGTCAGATGAAGCAACTCGGAGCTGAGATTGTATCATCATCACTTTATTGTAAAATCCTCTGAGCCTGGAACTCAGGTCCATCCCATCCTGAGACGCCTCTGATCCTCGGGAGGTTTCACACTGAACTACTGAGGATTTCACAGCAGCTAAGTGTATGAATGTTTTTCTACCATTTCTCTTTCTGATGAAAGAACTCCTCTCATGTTTTATATTTTCAAGTTCTTCACGTGATGCCTATGGCTTTGAAATAGTGTAACACTGATTATCTGCCCGTGTTGTGTTGGAGACTTTGGACTTTCAGCTTCTCTCGTCTCTTTTGCCCTAAAGGACCCGAGCATCAGATAAGAGACTAAAGAGTAAATGTTATTCGTGCTGAGCTCTTTGAACAACGTGCTGCCTCCGGCTGAGGAGATGGACGCTGACGTTTTTAAATTATCATCAGATTAACTGATGAGTTCTTTGTGTGTTTAACACAAACAGCACTGAGATCTAAATGAGGACTTCATCACGTTGTGTGGCGCCGTCTGGATCCATTACAAACCAGCTGAATAATCAAACTGAAGGATGGGTTGAATATAGTAATTGAATTAACTGCTTGAGTCATTTGCCAGTCGTCAAACATGGATGATGCTCAGATCGGAGCTTTGCTGCTTCTCCTCGTCAGAATATTATCTCTCGGGATCATATGAGCAATTTGAAGATATGAGGACACACGCTGGGATATTGTGAAGGTCATTTTTCACAGTTTATTTTATATTATCGACTTATGATTGACTTTATGTCAATTAAACTGACTCAAATAAACCCTGCTTGTGCTTCGGTGCAGGAGATCTGAGTACGAGCAGGTATATTTGAGTAAACATTATAAACTCTGAATGTAAAGTCAATAGATCCGGCTCTCGGGCTGTAAAGCTTCAGTTTAATCCCCCCCCGAGGAACAGCCTCATGAGTTCTGACAGACACACGCTGCTCCATCTGTTTTACATCAACCTAAACATGTTTTCAGATCTTTATTTAAACCTTTTCTCCTGTGACTCTGTGCTTCTGTGTTCTAAATTGTTCCGTGTTGGATATGAAGATACTTTTGTTTATTCCATGTTCCGTCTAAATGTGAAACTCACTTCACCTCATCACTGGTTAGATTGAACTGATGAATAATGAACGATCAGTGAAGATTCATCTCGTCAGCCTGGAAAGTGACATGGAATAAACTGTGTAAAGTTTGTTATTAATGAAGTGACACTACAGGTTAGGAGATATTTCCTGGAATCCTCTGGTGGAACCACATGTGTTGGTGTCGTGAAGTCACACTTACCAAGAAGCTGAGGGGAGGCCTCACTTTCTTGGATGATCACATGTCTAGCTCCAGGAGGAATGAGAAACATCTTAAGGTAGCCTTTGCCAAGTGTTGTAGCAGCAGCAGAAGCAGGGGGGATGGGGGGGGGGGGGGGGGGGTTAGAGAAGATAAGACAGAGACAGGTAAGTTCAGCAGGTACAGAAATACACAGTGTGTTTGCAGAGGTGGACATCACGCGTCTTTCAGAAGCTGCGTTCACTTTGCTCTACGGAGATGTGGGAAGGAGTTTGAGAGGAAGAGGAGAAAGTTCTTCTTCCTCTCTTCTTATTGAAACAGGCGTGAGAGGTTTGTTTGGATCCATCTGCCGTTCCCAGTGTTCGATGGGATGCAAACGTGACGAGAACCATTCAGCCGTGTTTCAACAGGTCAGGTTCGGCCTACAGGGGGCAGCAGAGGAACCTTCTGTCACGCATGTCCACCGCTCACAAACCTCCCGGGACTCACCCAGCACGTTCCTCGAGTCCTCGGTCTCATTTAAAAACACATTTCGAGCTCCTTTGGGCAAAGAGAAGGCTCCTCTGGTCTTCCCTTCAAAATAAAATCAATCAGTTAGTCTCACAGGAAGCAGTTTCTCTTTCTCCCTGCAGAACCGTCGCCTAAGATGGAGGCAAATCTCATCGAGGAGGAGGAGGAGGAGGAGGAGGAGGAGGAGGAGGAGGAGGAGGAGGAGGAGGAGGAGGAGGAGGAGGAAAACTGTTCTCTGCTGGTGGAGAGCTCTCGAATAATCACCGGGACTGAACTGCAGCCGTGCAAAATATGCCATTAGATTTGAGGGGCAGGTCTGACACTCTGGGACTCCTGACACTGATGCATAACGCCGCCGCCGCTAATGTGATGAATTCAACTAGCACGCTGTCAGAAGGTCGCGGCGAGGGGGCAGAGCGGCGAGCACCGCTGCCTCTACAGTTTATTATTACAGACGTCGGGCAATTTCAGAAACAACAGGCGCTGGAACAAAATATCGCAATTTTAGCTTTTTTTGAGGCCTGATAGAAATCACTGCTCTCAGCCTGGATGTGTGAACGGACCCTCGAGCAAAGGGGCTCGTTTGGGTTCGACCAATCAGCTTCTAGACGACCGACCACGCCCTAGATTGCCTCCGACAGTCTGCAGGGTTGTTTAACGTGACGCTCGGATCTGAACAGAGACTTGAGAGTTAGTTTGTTAGGCTGCTGAAGCTGGAGAGACACACACACACAGGACGTGACCTCACAATGAGACTCACTACAGCTGATTCAGACCTGAACACACACTTCATTAGTAACAAGGAGCAGAGGGAACGCTGGCGTGTCTCACTCAGGTCTCTACGGGTCTACTGCACTACAAGCTGCACACACAGGGAGGGATTCACTGGAGCTGGATACTTGCATATTGTGTTTTCCAGCAAAGGCGTTTCTGTTTGGGCTCTCTTGCTTAACTGTTTGCCTGTTAAAGAAAGGTGGGAGGTTAAAGGAGAGCGAGAGGAGGCGACCACAGTTTCAACAGAGAGAACGTCCTGAGATGAGTTGGATGAAGCAATCGCGTCGAAAGCTCTTGGAAATCACATCTTCATATTTCTCAGAAGCCCCTCGATCATTTCCCTCCTCGGTTGAAGATTGGATGATAAATGATTCATGATTCATAACAGATGAGGATTCGTTCAGGTCTGAGGAGGAATCAGGAAAAAACCTCCCAGAGAATGAGCGGCCACTCGTTAGTGAGGCCGTCCATGTTTAACTCCACCACTTAACTCAGACTCATTATGCTTCACACCGCACAGAGGAGGAGTTTCATACTGGATCAATTTATTTCAATTTTTTTAAAGTGCACGTGTGTGCGTGTGCATGTGCGAGATAACCTGAAGGACGAGGCTTTAATTAGAGAAGTTTGGATAAAGGGTTAGCAGCAGAAACAGGGAGAGAACCGATGATATTTGATTAAAACAACAAACCACATAAATAAATAAATGTTTATATCAATTATTTCTCTGCTCATGAGGAAAGTGATGAATCTAAATGAACTCCGGGTCCGTTTCCTCAGACTCGTTCATTATCTGAGATCCTGAGAGCGAACAGACTCAGATCGTCAGTTTCATTAACTCCTCCACGAGCTGATGCAAATTGGTGCCACACGCCAGTAGGGCTATTTTTATTAATTTAGAACAATAATAATAATATTCAGAACTATTATTACTTCTTAGTACTCAATACACCGCACCTGCAGGTATTTATGGCCACAGCTGCACATTTACTTCAATTAAATCTGCCGTCAACCTCTTTCCAATTTCAATTACAAATATGAAATTATGTCAAAAATCTGACAAAACCTCCATCACACTCTGAGTTCCTTTGGTCTGGAAACAACCAGCTGAAATAATAATTAATCACTAGACTTCAAAAACATGCAGTTTTCAAATGAAAAGCCGTATAGATGAAGCCTCGGGGCTTTACTTTGAGAAACTCCGTGCACGTTCAGAAGTGCACGGTGCCGATGAGTTCAACGCATTTAGTTCCACTTCTGCTAAATAAACAGAGGTAAGAACAGGTCGCTGTGCCAGACACATCAAGTGTTTATTCAAGGGAAGGTTTTATGTGAAAGAGGCAAGAAACTGAACTCTTGTTCCTTTTAAAATCCAGGTTAAAACATGGCAGCTTGTATTATAATGGAAGGTTCACCAGGTTAGAAGGAAGAACGCTCCTCTGCAGAGTGAAGTGCATTGGCAGTATGTGTGTGTGTGTGTGTGTGTGTGTGTGTGTGTGTGTGTGTGTGTGTGTGTCTGTGTGTGTGTGTGTGTGTTATGCATCTGATTCTAAAGAATGAATCATTTTAACTTCAGCTCTGAAAACCTAAAATGATATGAAACTGGCAAAAACTCACTAAGCTGCAGATGTAAGAGTGTGAGGAGCCTTTCTCTTGTTGGAGTTTTATATTTTATATTATAGTATAAGTACACAGTTCTGTACCAACTGCATCTTCACAAGATAGAAAGTCTCATATTTCCAGAATCAAGGATAAATCTTCGAGCTAAACTCAAAACCTGCTCAGAGGAAGTTTGCTGAGTGGAATGAGAGCCAGGACAAAACGGTATAAAGACAGGAAATCATCTGCAGCCTTGAGAAGCTTGAGTTCTGCAACTGCTGGTGCATTAATATTAATATTCACTCTTTATTCAGTTCTCTATTAAACCTAATCACAAAAAGCCATTGGCTGCATCCACCTCCTGTAGACAAATGATCAGCAGCATCTTTTCCCAGTGGTCAGGATTCCCTCTTGATGAATCACCGGCTGATGTTAAGTGGGTTAGCGTTCAGATAAATCAAATAAGAGCCAATAGAAAAGGCCACAATGAAATGTTAAAGTGTATTCTAAAGATCATGGGTTTTAAACATAAGCCACTTTGCTCTTTGAATCAGAGCTTTAAGGATCGAATGCTTTCATTAAGGTGAAGAACGGCACTTCACATTTCATTTCCTTCAAAAGAAAAACACGTATTTCAATGCAAGACATTCAACCCCAAGATATTTACAACACTTTTATCCACCTGAGATGAAAAGAAGCAGCAAGGTTACGTTTATTTATCAATCAGTCATAGAGGAGAGTTTGAAACATCAGTCACAGAAACATATAGATTCTTTCTAGATGAATTCTGTGAGTGGACGCTGTGGTCGTGGTGGATTCAGTGGATTCTTACCGGCTTTCTTGGGCGTCCTGGTGAAGGATCCTTTGACCGTGCGGCAGTGGGAGTTGTCTCCACCACAGACGCCACATTTGTCCTCGACCTTGATCGAGCCGATTTCTCGGTCGCAGCCGACTTTCTGCAGAACGGAGACAGAGAGAGAAGAGAGAGGACCTGAGTTTTCTGATGATTTGAGGAGAGTCAACCCGTCAGATACTTTTCACAGACGGATATATTTCAAAATAGAAGTGTTGAAATAAACGAGGGATGTAAACTATTGTTAATATTTAATCTCCAGAGCCCAGGATCCAGTCGCGGTGGAGAACCACACACACTTGGTTTTCTTCTCAGTGGTGATTCTGGAAACTTGGACACTCACAGAAACTCTTGAGGTCAAAAATAAAGGTTAACATTGGGTTTTGCTCACTTACCGAATCACTGCTTAAATGAAAGTAAATTTAGATTGTAAACCGGATTATCTTCTAGTGTGCGTCAGTAATTAAGAGCCATACAAATCATGTGACTGATTTGAGTGTGCTTGGACGTTTTTGGGGGATTCATTCCCTTTTTTAAGCAAAGGACGTGTTCCCTCTTTCCTCCTCTACAAATCTTTTGTATTTCATATATATTTAGAAGATAGATTTCACGCTGTGTTGCTCATGGTATCCAGAGTCCCGCCCGGAGCGGCTGCAGCGCGGCTGTGTGTTGCTGCTCCGACTCGGGGGGGGGGGGGAATGAGGACACGAAGTCAGAAACGTTTTAATGAAGCTGCTTTATGAGAATCCTGCTCCTCCTGAAACAGCAGTGGGCGACGCCGGGGATGTGATCCCGGCGTGTTCCGAGCCCGGTGCTGACCCAGCGGCTCAGAGACATCCCACCGTGTCATTTGATAACGTCCCTCAAAGCTTTTCACAATCTGAAACAGCCCGTGGACACTAACACGCATAATTAAAATCCAATGCAGCTGCTAATCTGCTGAGAGACGTGTAAAGCAAACACTCACCACACATTCTCCACGCACACAGATGCTGTAGGCGTCCTTGTAGGAGCAGCGTGTCCCATCATGCACCAGCTGCTTCATGTACGCCACGTCCGAGCTCTCCTTGGACTGACAGTACAGGTGGCAGCGCTTGTTGGCTGCAGGAGAGAACAGAGGATTGTTTTAATGGGTTCGGGCACCGACGTGGAACATGGACGAGAACAAGCAGGACCTGGGAGCTCTGCTGCTGCTGGAGGAGATGGAAACCAACACAACTTTCACACTGATGGACACACGAGGGCATGGCAAAGACAAGTCACCAAATGAGAGGAAAAGAAGTCAAAGCAGGAACCACACAGTTCATGCAGCTAAACTTTATCCACTCAAAGTGTTAATATGATAAAAATGAGTTTGTTCTCACTGTCGTTGACCCTCTGAACTTTAACTGTTAGAATTTAGAAGAGAAAGATCACAATAAATAACCTCTTTAATAAGTAATTTGTTCAATGACCCCTGAATAAAAACCTCATCAACTTTCTTCTGTACGTTGGAGCTTATTGTCAAATTGTCAGAGAGTCGGGGACGATGTAAACATCCTCTGCAGCCACAGAAGCTTCTCAGCAGAATCTCTGACTTCTATATCTTCACATGAGCGACTTTCAGAACCCAGACCAATTTAGCTGCAAGACGTGGCCAACAGCTCGGTGGAGCGAGGTCAGATAAAAGCAGCGTCTGATGGAGAGCGGAGCTGGAAATGGGATCCGGGCTCAGCGTCTGCACGGAACAGATCCGTCACCTCTTATCAAAAAGAGCTCGTTTATAGATTTAAACTCTTTAAACTGGAGCAGAGACGGTGAGAATCGGGCAAAAGGGAAATAATTCAAGAACCACAGACGGCAAAGAAAAACCAGACACACACTTGGAAATACCAATTGTGAAGAGAAGTCGGTGGAAAGTGTGAAAGTAGAAACACCCTGATCCTCTGTCATGGCTCTTGTTTGGCACAAAGGTGTAACAATCTGTTCAGTCTGTTTCTGTTTGTATTCACTTCCTGTTTTATTTTGTTGTGTCTTGTGTCTAGCTCTACTTCCTGTTGGTTTCCCACACACCTGTACCGTGTTTGTCATTAAGCATTCCCTATTTATACCCTGTGTGTCCCCTCATCCTCTGCCAGCTTGTCATTGTCTCCTTCGTGTGTGTAGATGCTCTCCAGAGATTACCTCCGTGTGTTTGTCTACCTGGATTAACGACATTGGATTTTCTGCCTTTTCCCTGAATGGACTTGTTAACCTCTGGACTGTTAAAGTAAAGTTTTATTTGTATACTTTTAGGGTTGCAAAATTCCGGGAAAATGCAAAGTTGGAAACTTTCCATGGGAATTAACGGGAATATACGGGAATAAACTGGAAATGTTGTGGGTAATTTATACTAACTGTATTTACCTTGTCATATACAGACATAAATATAAACATTTTGTTTTGTCATAAACTGATTTGAGCCCTGAGGAAACTTTGGGCACTTGACTATATGCTTCTGCCTCGTTGTGTCATTCTTAACATAGGTCTTTGCACAGTATTTGCAAATGTACACAGCCTTTCCTTCTACATTGGATGAGGTGAAATGTCTCAACACATGAGAGAGTGCACGTGGCATTGTTCTGTAGAATAAGATGAGAAAAAAGTTTGTAAAACAACACTAATGCAATGCCAGAGATATAAATAGTTAGCCAAACAATTGGAATCGTCTGTAAACATATTTTACAATTGATGGATAAATGAATGGAAATAGTCTAGATGAACAGATGAACAATCCTCAATCAGCATGCTAATATATTTTCCCAGTAATATCATGGAAACTTACCTGACTAGTCCTTCACTCTACAGCAGGCCTCAGTAGCCCTGCTGTAGAGTGAAGCATGCTGGGAGTTATCTGTGCATGTGATGGAAGAATGCACAGTGGAGGGTTGAAACTCAACATTCCATACATCTTTAAAATAGAGTTTTGAATGATGTTTTTTTGCTCAGCGTTTAATTTGAGTACTTTGTTTTTTTTCAAAATTCCCCAAATTCCCGAGCTTAACTTCCCATGGAAAGTTTCCGGAAAGTTTTGGGAAATTTCCCGGGAAACTTTCCGCCCCTTTGCAACCCCATATACTTTATTTTCTGTCTCCTGTGCTTCCTTTTGCAACTGAGTCCCAGCCTAGCACAGGACTGTCACATAAGGACAAGAAGCAGCCACAGGAAGTGAGGATCAGGATCAGGATCAGGATCTTACTGTCCGGGTGCTCGTAGGGAAGCCAGTGGTGTTTGGCGTTCTGGAACTCGAAGTGCGAGTTGCGGGTCTGGCACTGCTGAGCCCGGAAGTCCTCGAAGTGCTTGGGGCAGTCGTCGGTGTTGCACAGCTGATACTCGTAGTTCACCCCGGGACAGTCCTGGCCCCCGTTGGACGGCCTGGGGGGGGGGGGGGGTGGACAAGCGTCAGAGGAGCAGATCAGACAGAGAACGTTTCTATACAACCGAGGACAGAAACACACTTCAGGCCCGAGAGGCTCTCATGAAACCTGCTCCTGTCCCTTGAAGGTCGTCTCAACAGCGTAATAAGGATTCGTCATTAAACATGAATATCACCTGATTCCTCCAGCTCACATTCTTTTCTATCGTGTGTTCACGTTATTTATCTGAAGCCTCAAACCTTATGGATTCCAAGGAGCTTAATCAGATCAGATTCAACATGTTATCATGTAACCATGAGGGATGTGAGTCTCTCAGGGGTCGTACACCCGGAGGATTTACAAGGTCGCAAGTTCGCTGCAGGTTTGAAAGCAGCTACACAATGTATTCAGTGGAGGTTGGGTAATGTTAATACATATTAATATTATCTATATTGTATTAAATAAGGGTGAAGTGGCCTGACCTTGTGTGAGAACGAGCGGCGCATATAGAAGAGATACTGACACGGAGCTGAGACGTGGAGATCAGCGAGGTCACGGATCGGAGGAGAGTTAAGTGTCTGTGCTAAGAGTGGGATGTAACCATGACAACGCCTTTTGTTTCCCAGCGCTCTACGTTCTGATTGACATCCTGCTCTCACCAGCTGAGGAACAAAAGGGCATCAGTATCATGAGCTTTCTGAAAGCTTCACGGGAAATCAGGTTCCACCTTTTATACAAAGAGACACGAGAACTCCACAGTGTCTACACGTTAACGTTTACAGGTTTCTCTTCATTAAGTGGAGAATCAGCTGTGAAACATTATGTGACTCATGAGGAAGTCGTGTGAAGTCTGATCAACATGAGAGACGCCTCCGGGGTCTGGGGGGGTGGAGCTAGAGAGACGGGAGCTTCCAGCAGCTCAGAGGCCGCTCCTCTACCCTGCTCCTCTACTCCTCTACCCTGCTCCTCTACCCTGCTCCTCTGTCCTTCTCCTCTAGGCCGCTCCTCTACACCGCTCCTCTACTCCCCTACGCCCCTACGCCTCTATTGCTCCTCTACCGTGCTCCTCTACGCTCCTCTACGTCTCTACCCTGCTCCTCTACACTCCTCTACCCTGCTCCTCTATGCTCCTCTACGTCTCTACCCTGCTCCTCTACGCCGTTCTTCTACCCTTCTCCTCTAGGCCGCTCCTCTACCCTTCTCCTCTACGCTGATCCTCTACGCCGCTCCTCTACACTCCTCTACACTCCTCTACGCCACTCCTCTACGTTGCTCCTCTACACCGCTCCTCTAGCCTGCTCCTCTACACCGCTCCTCTACTCCCCTACGCCCCTACGCCTCTATTGCTCCTCTACCGTGCTCCTCTACGCTCCTCTACGTCTCTACCCTGCTCCTCTACACTCCTCTACCCTGCTCCTCTACACTCCTCTACCCTGCTCCTCTATGCTCCTCTACGTCTCTACCCTGCTCCTCTACGCCGTTCTTCTACCCTTCTCCTCTAGGCCGCTCCTCTACCCTTCTCCTCTACGCTGATCCTCTACGCCGCTCCTCTACACTCCTCTACACTCCTCTACACTCCTCTACGCCACTCCTCTACGTTGCTCCTCTACACCGCTCCTCTAGCCTGCTCCTCTACGCCTCTACCCTGCTTCTCTACACCGCTCCTCTACACCGCTCCTCTAGGTCGCTCCTCTACCCTTCTCCTCTACCTCGCTCCTCTACCCTGCTCCTCTACACCGTTCTTCTACCCTGCTCCTCTATGCTCCTCTACGTCTCTACCCTGCTCCTCTACTCCTCTACTCCTCTACGCCGCTCTGCTACGCTGCTCCTCTACACCGTTCTTCTACCCTGCTCCTCTATGCTCCTCTACGTCTCTACCCTGCTCCTCTACTCCTCTACTCCTCTACGCCGCTCTGCTACCCTGCTCCTCTACCCTGCTCCTCTACTCCTCTACGCCGCTCCAGGCTGCATCTGTCTCCCTCACATCTGCAGCCCGACTGCTGGCAGTGGATTCTGTGTCATGCAGGCGCCAGCGTTTTGAAGGAAGAAGAATGACTTTGTTTATCAGAACAACAACAACTTTCCCAGAGCGTTTCCTTCTCTCATCACAGCCTCTGATGGATTTCAAGTCTTCTGCAGGAATCATTCGAGGTTAGTAAAAGAAACACAACATTTACTCTACTCACGCTGGGTTGGTGCAGAGACGAGTCCGGAAGCGAACGCCGGTGCCGCAGGAGCGAGAGCAGGATCCGTGTTTGCTCCAGGCCGCCCAGCCTCCGTCCTGCTTGACCTGGTTTGGGTTCTTCCACATGCAGTGACCTTTGTAGCACCACTGCAGAGGAGCACAGGGTCGGAGAAGGAGGAGGAGGAGGAGGAGGAGGAGGAGGAGGAGGAGGAGACGTGAGCCAAACACAGAAGCCTCCTTTCTCCAGTGAGTGATAACACTGGGAAAAAATGTGAAGAGACTACATGGCCAAGAGAATGTGGAAAAGACCGTCTGTGAACTTCTGGTGAGACGGTTATTCAAGCTTCGGGCAACGAGCCTCATTTCCACTTAAGGGAATTTTAAATTTTACATGATACAATGTTATTTCAGACAATAAAGTGCTTCCAAGTTTGTGTCAACAGTTCGGGGAGGGCCCACTCCAGCTCCTTAAAGAAATCTCAGCTCCATCCAGCACCTCGGGGGTGAATCTGAAACACTGACCGAGAGCCAGAGCTTCTCACCCAGTGGCCGACATCACTGATGCATTGTGGGTCTGAACGGGATCCAGGCGAAAAGAAACCTTTCTCCTTCAGAGGAGGTTCTAAAGCAGCAGATTGAGGATCAACAATCTGTGGGTTAGGGTGATGCTGACTAATGAAACACTGGGTTATGTAATCTGATTTTCATCATTAATAACTAAAGATGATGGAGACTAAACCCAGGTGTTCACACTCTGGTGCATCTGGCTTCATGGATACATCTCTCTGCTCCTTGTTCCCTGCGGCTGTTGATTGTCGGGGGTGTCCACATACTTTTGTCCACGTAGCATCGAGTGTGTGTGTAACAGACAAACTCACTTTCCCGGGGTTGCACTCGGTCCCGTCGAGGGGGGGGCCCTTCTTGGTTTTGCAGAAGTACGGGTTGTCCGGGTGGCTGCACCACAGCTGCTTGCACGGGTCGAAGGTGCGGAACTGAAACACAGAAACAGAGGAAGATAGAGCAAAGTGAAGAGATGGACTCGGTTCTGAGAAAATATCTCGTAACACAACCTCAAGCAAACAGACTCAGATTTGTTTCGGTGCTTTAGGAAGAACTACAGCAGTGAAGTTTTACACTATGAATATATTATCTTTAGTGTTGTGGTTTACGAGAATTTAAATGAGACACATGATCGTTGTTTCACATTAATTCTGCAGACTGCGGCAGCCAGACACATTCTAGTGCTCAAGAGATCTTTAAGTGAATGTTTCTGTTGTTTCCTCTCTGAGCTGTTTCCTCGTGCTCGCTGTCGTCCACAAAGTCTTTACCATCCACGTGGACAGTGAATCAATCAGCAGGGACATGTATATAAACCCTGAAGTATTAAACTCTCTAAATGCAGAAGCTGCTGTGTTGTTGTTGGAAAACATGTTTGTTTATTACAATAACAACATATTCAGACCCATGAGATTCTTTCCATTAGAATCCAAAGAATGGCTCGAGCTGCCATAGTAACACTTAGTTTGTGCTCAACTCAACCAGGCTTCATTGTTAAAGACATGTTTTGTCCAGGTTGAACACAGCACGACACAACACAACACAACACAACACAACACAACACGACACACGATAGGAAAGAAAAACAAGAAAATGGAGTTTGATAGAAAGAAAAGAAAGAAAAGATGTTCTACACTCTGACAGATGCTCTACAGTCCCACTGCTCCACATCGCCCTGCTGATTAAAAATCACTGTTTACAAGTGTTTCGAGCTCCTCTATCAGATGAGTGGATTGAAAAGGTTTTACATTATTTGTAATAATTAAATAAATGCACGAATAAATAATTAAGACATAAATAAATGACATCATTAAATTTCGGTATTAAAAAAAGGTTATTTATGCATTTAGTTGTGCATTTCTACATTTATTTAATGATTAATACCTGCATTTATTTATTTATGACCTCATACTGATCGGAGGAGTTTGAGATAGGATTCTGAAATCTGCCTCTGAGCTTGATTTGCAAAGAGGTTTCGATGACTTCCAGGAGCCGCTCCTCTCGACTGGTGGAGAGGATGCTTCTCTCTCTTCCTCTCTGGCCGACGCTCTTCTGTCTGAACGTCTCTCACATCTGCAGCTAATTCACAACGCAGCTGTTTGTTCTTCTGACTGAAACCAAGAGGCAGCACTGAGGTATTTTCACTGTTTTAAGTGAAAATCAGCAAAAAAGAAATATTTCTAGGGCTGGGACACGATTAAAAGTTTTAATCGCGATTAATCGCATGATTTCCCCCGATTAATCACGATTAATCGCATTTGTATACGCAAAATCCAATAATGAATTAAAAAGTAGTGTATAGCGCAATTCTATTTTCAATGTTCTGCCATATGAACGAAAGTGCCATAACATTTGTTGTGCAAACACTTTTAACATCAGCATTTAATACAGTAGCAGTTAAATAAAATATTCATTGTAAATCTCAACTTAACAATGTTATCAAAGCAAATACAAAGTTAAAGCTCAATGCCACTGCCAGGGCATTAATGTTATCCTCTTCGTTATGAAACATGTATACTCCTCCCTGCGTCTAACGTAGTCTGCCGAAGCCTCGCACCACTCGCTGTTTCCTTGAGTGATTTGCTGATATCAACTGTGTGTTTTGCATTCAGGTGATATTTTAGACTGGAAGTGCTCCGGTGATAAGAAAATTCTCCTTGGCAGTGGCTACAAATAACTTTGGTTCTGTCGACTCCGCCGTCTGGAAGAACTTTAAAATGAAAATGGCCATGTAAAAGCTCCGTACCCTTATCCATGGTTGTTTATCCGCCAATTATTTTCTTTTTTCCTGTTCTGCAGCAGTCAGCAACAGACTTTCACAAAACAAAAGCCTGACTTTCACAATAAAACAATAAATAATCAAACCTGAGATAAAATAATTAATCGAGTTAACTCATCACTTGAGTTAACTCGATTAAAACCAGTTAACTTGCCCAGCCCTAAATATTTCACATGTGAATTTCTGCAGAAATCCTCCTCATAATCTCTAATATTCCTGGACTGTGTTTACATCCTGACCCTTCATCACTGTCTGGATACATTTGAGGTTTCTGGCCTTTGGACTGGAGGTGATTGATCAGATGAAGACAGACCTGCTGTTACTAACCTGTGGTTCCTTCTGTAAGAGCCACTGTTTACCTGAGCTGTGAAATATGAAACAACTAGCGCTGCTTCCTTTGTCCAATATTTATTTATTTTGAGTTGAGAGAAGTGAATCACTTCAGTATTTAGACCCTGCAGAGATTAATTAACTGTGTGAACACGTCTGCTGCAGCAGCCGAGTGTCCGATGTGTTTCGCTGCTCGGTCGAGTGGCTCCTTGTTCACCGAGGCACACGAGACACAATTAGACGGATTCAATAACATTTTCTCAAACAAACAAAAAGCACATCACACAAATGGTCCAATGACTCAAATCCAGAATTCACATTAATCCGAGTCAGCTCTGGGATCTGTGCTCGTTCAGCCTCCGTGTCCCGTCTGTTAACATGGAGACGGAGGAGTCAGGGTTTGAGTTTTACAAACAGCTTTTCATTCGTTGTTCATTCGCTGCCTGGAAGCAAAGCATCTATTAGACGTGCTTGTGTGTGTTTCTCAGCACGATTCAGCCCCCGGAGCCGGTTCTACGCTCGATGAATAAAAAAAAAACACCTCACACGCTGCAGCCCATTGAGAGGAATGGATTCTGGAGTGTTGTATTTAAATGGTGCTTCAGCTGCTCCTGAATACAAACCTGTCGTAGGTGTGCTTGTTCACATTCTGCTCTGAACTCCACGTGAACTCTCCTCCTGATCGATGTCAAACCTTCTGCTTCTGACTTGGTTCCTTCTCGTGAAGAGCTGATCCTTTTCCTTATGTTCAGAATGCATGTTGTGAGACAAGCAGGTCTACTGTGCCTGGAGGTCACAGACTGAACGTAGAGAGCCTTTGAGCTGGTCTCATGTTATCTACAGGAAGCTTTCTGATATCAGCATATTCATCTGTAGCTGGTTTTTAATCACACACATTAAACCAGCGCTGCACTCATCATGTTGTGTGCAGGGTCTGAATCTTCCTCTCTGAGAGGAACATTCTCCAGGAGCATCTACCGGAGCTCTGACCTTCCACCCGACACACTCAGCCGACTCACGTGATTGGACGCCGGCCTGCTCCCCCGCCTGACCTTCCTGGTAATTGGACCTGGACTCAGGTTGGTGGGAAACTAATGGAGTCTGATTCATTCTGTCATTTCATTCATTCAATCCCTGAAACATGATTTGTATTAAAGGACACGTCTGTCTCCAGAGCAGCTTTCATCTGAAAACCCAACACACACAAAGCGTTGAATAGGAACAAGGTTGAGGTTGTTCATCTTGTTTACGTGGATCCTCAACGCTGAACTCATCACACTACATTATGACTGAAGTCTGTGAGGATGGAAGTATTGAATTTGATGAACTGAGGAACATTAATAGACTGGTATCTGCGCTGTGACGACCTTTCAGACCGGATTGAGATGAATTTCTAATGGAAATGTGAAGCTATATCCTTTTTGCTTTGCTTTTTTGCTTTTAAGACTGAAAAATTGCAACCTTCACCAACTTTGTGTGGGCGCGTTGCTGCAGAGTGTCGGTGCACGTGTGTATTAAAGTGTCTCGTGTGTTGAGCAGATGGGATGTTTACAGCAGGAAGCTGGGGGGGGGGGGGGTTCTTAAATCAGTGCACTGCCTCCTGCCATTGGTTTAATTTGCCCACAACCAACAAATTCAAAGTGAGGCGTGTGATTCCCACTCGTGAAATGTGAACAGTCAGTTGGAGATGACGTCCGTGACACCGTGACTTCCTCTCTGATCTGCTGCTGCTCGTCTCTGACTCACAGCAAAGAGCAGAAACTGATATAAACATTATATAAAAGCAGACGTTTGAATTACTGACATCATGAATCTCTAAAAATGGAATCAAACAATGATTTCTGTCTTGCGGTAAACGCTCATTTGTGAACAGTAAAGTCCAGAGAAAGGTTGGACCCTAACCCTAACCCTAACCCTAAAAACGTGTGAAGGTGCTTGAAGTGTCATCGAGGTCTCACAGGAAGTTGCATCATACAAACAAGTGAGTCTCTAGTGGAGCTGAGACTAAAACACTGATTCTAAATCTGCCCTGTTCCACTCAATCTGCTCATCAATGGAGTTTAAATGTTCTTGTTTTGCTTTCAGATCTGAGACACTAATCCTCGGTTTAACCTGGAGCAGGAATCAATCAGTTATTGAATCAATCAGTTATTGTTTCAAGCTTCAGTTCTTAACAAAACTTTGGACTGAACACGTGAAGATCCCTCAGGATGAAGACGGCTGCTGAATATTTGATTTTTTAGCCACAAGGCAGAATAAAAGAATGATGAATTCTCTTGGAAATCGAAATCTTGATTTAGCCGCCTGATTAATGAGAGCTGAATATTCGCTCTCTTTGTTTTATGCTTCACTAACTCCTATAGGAGATATATATGTATACGTGGCTCCTAAGCTGTGATAAGCTGCAGTGTGTGAGCCCGTCTGTCAGCCGGGGGTCTGGTGCAGAGTGTGTGATATCAGAGTCGTTTCCCTGCAAACAGCTGCTGCTGCGTCAGGACACAAGTCCAATAAGAGCTGTGAGATCCCACCGTGAAACAGCAGGAGAAACCAAAGAAATGTGCTGAGAGACACAGAAGCTAATGCTGATTATTCTCCACGGGTTTTTAACTCTTAACAGAAAGAGTCTTCTGAAGCAAAGCTCTTATAAAATATTGGAAAAAGCAGCTTTGACTTCAGGATTTTTAATTATTCTTCCAACGTTAGAGATGCATCAGAATAAAGCGTCTGCTGGAGTTTGATAAAAATCCTGAGCTGCTGAAGAAAGGGAATAAAGTTTAAAATCTATTTATGTGTTTCATGAAAGATACAACAAGTCAAATCCAAACCCAGGAGTGATTTGAGAAAAAGAACGACAGACACCCGGACCTGATTCTCTCCTGAGGAGGACGGATCACCAGGGAAACACTGAAACTCAAAACGCCCTTAAAGAAAGTTCAACCTTGATTTAAAGTCAAGAGCTGAATCAGCAAGTGGAGATCTGAGTCAGAATCCCCCCCGAGGTCTGCGCTCGGCCCTTCACTGCTCACTCTGTCCACAAATGTCAATCCACTCCGGCCTCGTCCTCCGAGTGATTCAAACTCTTTTAAGTCACGATGTTCCCGAAGGAGCTGGAGCTGAGAGAGCAGGAGATTTGCTGCCGGACTCGACACCAGAATCACGATCATCTCATCGATTCCTCACACGAGCCTGTGATCTTCTCTGGCTTGTCTCTGTGCAGCTGCTACAATACAAATCAAAGACTTCCTACTTCTGCTCAATATTGAATCGACCATAAAATATTAAAACCTGTCACCAGTGACAAAAAGGGAAATGATGAAAATAGATCTTTTCCAGTTTTCCCCAGGATGAAAGAGACATTTTTAATTTCTATTATAAACATGTCTCTAATTGGCTTCTTCCTTTGATAGAACAGGGACAGTAGTCGTCTGCCAGCGGAGATAAAAGTGATCTGAGCAGAGAAGAAGAAGAAGAAGAAGAAGAAGAAGAAGAAGAAGAAGAAGAAGAAGAAGAAGAAGAAGAAGAAGAAGAAGAAGAAGAAGAAGAAGAAGAAGAAGAAGAAGAAGAAGAAGAAGAAGAAGAAGAAGAAGAAGAAGAATGTTAACGGGTGTGACCGTGTTTGAATCAAGCTCCTCCGATTCCGTATATGGTCATAAATAAACAAATAAATGCAGGTATTAATCATTAACTAAATGTAGAAATGCATAAAAAAATGGATAAATACCCTTATTTGTTACTGAAATGAAATGATTGTCATTTATTTATTTCTTAATTATTTATTCATGCATTTATTTAATTATTACTAATAATGTAAAACCTTTTCATTCCACTCGTCTGAGAGTGGAGCTGATCTGAGCAGAGAAGAAGAAGAAGAAGAAGAAGAAGAACAGTGGTGCAGATGACAGAATGTGTCACATGTTAACGGGTGTGAACGTGTTTGAATCAAGCTCCTCCGATTCCGTATGAGGTCATAAATAAATAAATGCAGGTATTAATCATTAAATAAATGTAGAAATGCATAAAAAAATGGATAAATACCCTTATTTGTTACCGAAATGAAATGATTGTCATTTACTTATTTCTTAATTATTTATTCATGCATTAATTTAATTATTACTAATAATGTAAAACCTTTTCATTCCACTCATCTGATAGTGGAGCTGGAAACACTTGTAAACTGTGATTTCGAACAGTCTGTCGATATATGATTCATTAACCAGAGGAGATTAAAGTGATCTGAGCAGAGAAGAAGAAGAAGAAGAAGAAGAAGAAGAAGAAGAAGAAGAAGAAGAAGAAGAAGAAGAAGAAGAAGAAGAAGAAGAAGAAGAAGAAGAAGAAGAAGAAGAAGAAGAAGAAGAAGAAGAAGAGTGGAGCAGATGACAGAATGTGTCACATGTTAACGGGTGTGACCGTGTTTGAATCAAGCTCCTCCGATTCCGTATGAGGTCATAAATAAATAAATGCAGGTATTAATCATTAAATAAATGTAGAAATGCATAAAAAAATGGATAAATACCCTTATTTGTTACCGAAATGAAATGATTGTCATTTACTTATTTCTTAATTATTTATTCATGCATTAATTTAATTATTACTAATAATGTAAAACCTTTTCATTCCACTCATCTGATAGTGGAGCTGGAAACACTTGTAAACTGTGATTTCGAACAGTCTGTTGATATATGATTCATTAACCAGAGGAGATAAAAGTGATCTGAGCAGAGAAGAAGAAGAAGAAGAAGAAGAAGAAGAAGAAGAAGAAGAAGAAGAAGAAGAAGAAGAAGAAGAAGAAGAAGAAGAAGAAGAAGAAGAAGAAGAAGAAGAAGAAGAAGAAGAAGAAGAACAGTGGTGCAGATGACAGAATGTGTCACATGTTTACGGGTGTGAACGTGTTTGAATCAAGCTCCTCCGATTCCGTATGAGGTCATAAATAAATAAATGCAGGTATTAATCATTAAATAAATGTAGAAATGCATAAAAAAATGGATAAACACCCTTATTTGTTACCGAAATGAAATGATTGTCATTTACTTATTTCTTAATTATTTATTCATGCATTAATTTAATTATTACTAATAATGTAAAACCTTTTCATTCCACTCATCTGAGAGTGGAGCTGATCTGAGCAGAGAAGAAGAAGAAGAAGAAGAGTGGTGCAGATGACAGAATGTGAGGCATGTTCACGGGTGTGACCGTGTTGGAAACACATCAGAAGTCTGTAGATATGATTCATAAACCATCTCCTGCACGTCTTCCTCCTCAAAGCTCAACAGAACTTTTCTGCTGAGCTCATCTCAAGCGCTCTCCGTCTTTAAAAAGCCTGAGGAACAGGAGTTCTCACGACCGACCCCCCCGGTGCAGCAACCCACTGCTCCACAGGGAAACCCCCGGGACTCACCGAGGTGCAGATCTTGTAGCCGACTCCGAAGTCAAAGCGACACTGCTCGTCCATGGAGTAGTTGATGCCGGGGAGCTCGGGCAGCTGGGGCCAGTCGTGTTTGAAGGGGTCGTCCAGGAGGCAGTCGTACGTGCTGACAGGAGAAGAGAAGGAAAGGTTTGTGCATCTTTCCAAAGAAACATCCATGTAACAGTCTAGCAATTTAGGTTGTATTTGTCAGGCCAAAAGAGTTTTTTGGTTATCTTGTAGATCTCTGTTTATGGTTGAGTGGTATTCATGTTTGCACTCTGTGTTTCTGTTTCCTGCTTTATTTTGTAGTCTCTGTTCCCTGTGTGTTGTTTCCGGCTTCAAGCCTCTGTGTTTCCCCTTGTCCTCTGTCGGATGGTTTGTTCTTCTACCCCCTGTCTTCCATGGTGCTGTCCAGATCTCCTGAGCTTCTTCACCTTTGAATCCGCGGGTAAGCCTTGTCGTTTTTTCCCCCTTTAGTTTTCATGTTTGTTTGTTAGTTAAAGAGCTTCTTTAATTAAAATACCTTTTATTTTAAAAAATCTCTGCATTTGGGTCCATCTCCCTCATCTAAACCGTAACAATCCAGGGACATGGATTTATGGATTTGGTGCGATACAAACACGAGATATGTTTAATATGAATAAACTTTGAGTAAAAAGGTTCTTGGAAGCTCGGCGGCTGGGACTCATCCTCGCGGGGTTTGGTTTTTAATAACGAATTTTTCATCACATTGTCAGTGGAGCTATTATGATTTAAATAAAAAAGACGTTGGCTGTGAAACATCTGTGAAATATCTGTTGAATTCATTCGTTTAAAAAAACGTCAGAAGCAGAGTCGACAGCAGCTGCTTTGTGTTGCTGCGCTAATTGAATATGTTCAGCAGAATTTACCATACAACCCATTACAGGTAATTCCTAATTAATCAAATTCAGGTTTTAACACGTTATTGTACGTTGTTGCAAATATTTTAAGTTCCCTCAAAACTCATCTCTACTGTTTATATTCAATCAGTGAAGTGGCATCACAGACTTAAAGTGAATGCACCTGAATTCATCAAATGACTTCAGCTGTAAGTAAGTGAGCAATCACTCAATTATATTTGATTATACATAACGATATCACTGCTCCAGCTGAGTTCTGCCCACGGCCTCCAGAGAGGAACCACGAGTTCCTCTGTTCAGCAGCAGTGATGCTCCATATGTCCTCTCCCTCTCTGAAGCCAATATTCAATTCACGTGCACGACCTCACGACATCATTGTGCAGCTACACTTTCCATACTCCATACTGAATATAGATTTTCCACTGATGGGATCCGCTGGCTTTGAGCTGCTCTGAAAGAACAACACAGTGAAATGTATGGACATTGATTCAAAGCTCTGTTCAGTCAGGAGCTCGGTTCCGCTCCACTGAACATCCTGTGTGTCAGGGATCGATCTGTGGGAGTCGAGTGAGAGAGTCGAGTGAGAGAGTGGAGTGAGAGAGTGGAGTGAGAGAGTGGAGTGAGAGAGTGGAGTGAGAGAGTGGAGTGAGAGAGTGGAGTGAGAGAGTGGAGTGAGAGAGTCGAGTTAGAGAGTCGAGTGAGAGAGTCGAGTGAGAGAGTCGAGTTAGAGAGTCGAGTGAGAGAGTGGAGTGAGAGAGTGGAGTGAGAGAGTGGAGTGAGAGAGTCGAGTTAGAGAGTCGAGTGAGAGAGTCGAGTGAGAGAGTCGAGTGAGAGAGTCGAGTGAGAGAGTCGAGTGAGAGAGTGGATGTGTGTGTGTGCATGAACTCACTGGATGTATCTCTTCAGCTCCTGCCCGCTGCACATGGACCAGTGGTATCGATGGAAGGCCGCCTGCACCAGTGGAGCCATCACGCTGCCCATGGTGGTCTCGTCCCCGCAGCGGTTCCCCTGGCCGTCGTGCTCCATGCCCAGCCTGCCCCCCCGAGGACAGAGGAGAAGAGCCTCAGTAAACATGACTGTGTTTAGAGTTCATGAAACAAAAGCTTCAATTCTCATCTCAGAAGACAGATGAGGTTACACTCAGTCAAACGATGTAAGATTCACATCCGGTTCAACTCCACAGCAAACTAAGAATATTACAGCAGCTAAATGTCACAGTTATTCTCTGCCCTCTTCTCTCGGTCCTATTGGCCTTCCTTTTTCCTGGCCATGACATTTCATTTTATTATATGAAAATATGACCTTCAAGTTATTCATTCAGAGCAAATTCCCCTTTTACCTTCGTCAATGAAACTTGGCGGGAAGATGGGACATTCAGACAAGAAGGAAAGGTTTTCAGGCGACTGGATTTGCATTTGTTTCTTATATCATATCTCATCCAAGAGGCCTGGTGGAAGGTTCCAGGTTCTAAAGCTCTGCAGGTCTGTTCCTGTATGTCTGGAGCCGTGTGGTTTAACAGAAACCCTGTGAGAACTGAGGAAGCCTCTTGGATGAGAAGCGGAGAAACAAAGCAAATCCAGTCTCCTGCCTGTGTACGTGTGCATCTCCTGAAGGAAACAACTCCTGGATATTGAGCTTTTCTCACTCAACAGATGAATGATTTCATGATCTGAATTGTTCTGTTGGTTTTGGTTATTATGAGGCTTGATTGGATTTACCGGGAGTGTTGGACGTTGGCGGAGATGTGGATCTAGTTTGTTTTCTGCCACTTGAGGATTTCAGTGAGATCGTTTATCTGTTCTGGCTTAAATGTAAGAATATTGAATTTAGGAACTGTAGTAGAAAATTAACTAAGCAAGGTTGAAAAAGTATTTTGTATTTGGAACAGTAAGTGTTTGAAGCTTCTCAACAGACTTTTATGACTTGTATTTACATACAACAGATGTTTGATGACTTGAGCTGTTTTCTGGTGGGAACTGTTCATGACGTCAATACAGTGAGACCTTTTGCGACTTAATTACCGATCAAAGGAAGGAGTGTATGTCCTCTTATCACCTTAGGAAACACATGTGAATCAGCTGTTGTGTTTAGATTCCTCTCCTTCCTCCACCTATGGGAACCTGTCTGGATTGGTTCAAAGAGACAGCCCTCAGCCCTCCTATATAAGACCCTTGTATTTGACTGTTCTTCATCTTCACTCTGAGACCCTTGCGGTTTCCCTGTGTTGATCCTTTCTGCAGAAAGCCCCTTATTAAATACACGTAGATAACTTTGTTGTTTCCAGCCTCTTGTATCTCCAGATTTCCATCACAGAACGTTTCAGGGGCCTCCAGGCAAAAATACATAACAGACATTTCTCTCTCCAATCGAACCTCAATAATTAGAAGGCTTTAGGCAGAAGGATGGTGGCATGGCGGCTTCGTTAGGGGGGTTGTTGTTGTTGTTGTTGTTGTTGACACCTGCAATCGGCCGATCTTTGCCAAACTGTGGTTATTAAAGTGAATCCACTGAGAATCCTCGTCTCTGTCTGATTTGAAACTCCAGCTGAACACACACGGCACCGGTTGAGCCTCATTCCAGAGTCTGAATGGATTTCAGCTCCGTCCTCAGGGGACGTCCTGTCTCAACCAAGACCCTGAATATCAATATGAGCCTTTTATTGGTGAATCATCTCCTGTCACCGCTGCCTCATGAGATGAAATCGCTGCTGCTGATCGGAGACGATCCACTGAAGCGAGAGAAGTCTATAAACACAGGGCCAGGGTTGAATACACATTTAGATCATTTCCAAACCAACTGGGCGGACACATCAGAATTCACTTAAACCCACGAAGACAGGTTCAGTTATGAAGGTTCCGTCAAACTAACCGATTCTTCCAGCTCGTTCCTTCCATCTGACATTTAAATCTCTAATGAACTGAAACCTAAACTCATATCATCACCTCCATGACGTAAGTGAAAACTTTCATTGCAGCTGCAGCGACCTTTTGTGAATCATTATCTTCATTTAAGCTTCATTTAATATTCATTTATCCAGGTCTTTTTGATTTGTTTGTAATTTGCAGCTTCAGGTATTCAACAGACCGGAGTTCATGGTGATTCATTACAGACCTGAGCCACCTAGTAATAATATGAAACATAATATATGTGAGTCGAGCAAACTTTTAAAAACTTTTTCTCTGTGAGGGTCACATGATAAACCTCCGACCCAGAGAGTGTCGGTGACTTCTCTTACAGGGTCGAGCAGATGATTATTAATGTGGCCTGATAGGGAGCAGAAAGTGAAATGATAAGATTTAGATTTCATGCAAATTTAATAACTCATTAATAACAAAAAACTTTCTGCAAAACCTCCGTAAAACATTTAAATAGTGGCAACTGAAAAGGACATCTGGCATTTTTGCATAATGAGGTCCAGGCCAGAAGGTTCTGCTCCTCAAGGCCAGTTGAAATCTAACAGAAGCACCGGGTGAAACACCGGGAGGAGCACCCGGAGGAGCACCGGGAGACGCACCGGGAGAAGCACCGGGAGGAGCAACGGGAGAAACACCGGGAGGAGCACCGGGAGGAGCACCGGGAAGAAGCACCGGGAGGAGCACCGGGAGAAACACCGGGAGGAGCACCGGGAGGAGCACCGGGAGGAGCACCCGGAGGAGCACCGGGAGACGCACCGGGAGGAGCACCGGGAGGAGCACCCGGAGGAGCACCGGGAGGAGCACCGGGAGACGCACCGGGAGGAGCACCGGGTGAAGCACCGGGTGAAGCACCCGAAGGAGCACCGGGAGGGGCACTGGGAGGAGCACCGGGAGGGGCACCGGGAGGAGCACCGGGAGGAGCACCGGGAGAAGCACCGGGAGGAGCACCGGGAAGAGCACCGGGAGGAGCATCGGGAGGAACAAGGGAGAAGCACCGGGAGAAACACCGGGAGAAGCACCGGGAGGAGCACCGGGAGGGGCACCGGGAGGAGCACCGGGAGGAGCACCGGGAGAAGCACCGGGAGGAGCACCGGGAAGAGCACCGGGAGGAGCATCGGGAGGAACAAGGGAGAAGCACCGGGAGGAGCACCGGGAGGAGCACCGGGAGGAGCACCTGGAGAAGCACCGGGAGGAGCACCGCGAGATGCACCGGGAGAAGCACCGGGAGGAGCACCGGGAGGAGCACCGGGAGGAGCACCGGGAGGAGCACCGGGAGGAGCACCGGGAGGAGCACCGGGAGGAGCACCGGGAAGAGCACCGGGAGGAGCACCTGGAGAAGCACCGGGAGGAGCACCGGGAGGAGCACCGGGAGGAGCACCGGGAGGAGCACCGGGAGGAGCACCGGGAGGAGCACCGGGAGAAACACTGGGAGGAGCACCTGGAGGAGCACCGGGAGGAGCACCGGGAGGAACAACGGGAGGAACAACGGGAGGAGCACCGGGAGGAGCACCGGGAGGAGCACCTGGAGGAGCACCGGGAGGAGCACCGGGAGGAGCACCTGGAGGAGCACCGGGAGGAGCACCGGGAGGAGCACCGGGAGGAGCACCTGGAGGAGCACCGGGAGGAGCACCGGGAGGAGCACCGGGAGGAACAACGGGAGGAACAACGGGAGGAGCACCGGGAGGAGCACCGGGAGAAGCACTGGTCCAAGTCCGACTCAGCAGAGAAAACTGTTCTCGAGCTTTGAGAAATTGAACCAGATATCATCGATCTTCTCTAACGTGTTCTACTGGAGGTTCTGAGCCTGTGAGTTCAGAGCAGAATAGGGAACCAGAGGAGAGAGAGAATCACATGAAACGAATGGATCACATTAGAATCGATGGTCGACGCCTCAAACTCTGAGTCACATGTCGTCCGTCACTGCAGCTGCGTGATCACGTCTGAATAGGATTGTGATTTAGACGAGCTGATGCTTTTCCCACGAGGAACAAAAAAGTGGGAAGAAGTCGAATTTGAAATCAACTGAGATGGCTCTGCTCCGGGAGGAGAGCACGACTCCCGGCAGCTGCCTCAAAGAGCGGCAGCGGCTCAGAGGCCGCGGCAGCGAGCAGCGGCCGGTGATGAGCTCAGAAGCTGAGCGATGGCGAGGAGGTGGGCGGGGGGGCGGTGAGCTGAGTTACAGCCGGAGCACGACGTGTTGACAGCTCAAGATTAAAGAGATGATTGGAAGTGGCCCTGCGTCTGTCAGCTGACGCACTGCATTGTGGGTAAGACCTCGACTTTGTGACCAAACTAAACGAACACTATGCTCAAGTTTTGGACAAGTCTCTGCAGCAGCACTATTAAAAATGTATAGGATAAGTCCTCCTACGTTCAGAATCATAAATGATAAAGCATGAAAGATAAATATTATAAAACTGTTTGGTCAGTAGACTTTGAAACATATTATTATATCCCATTAACTTGTGCTGATCATTGTTTGATGGAAAGTGAATGTGACACTGACTGACCAGTCCAAATAGAAAAACTGTTTATTATTGTTGTGTTGTTTGTGCACCAGTGTACAGGCTGTTGTGTTGTTCGTGCACCAGTGTACAGCCTGTTGTGTTGTTTGTGCACCAGTGTAGATGCTGATGTGTTGTTTGTGCACCAGTGTACAGCCTGTTGTGTTGTTTGTGCACCAGTGTAGAGGCTATTGTGTTGTTTGTGCACCAGTGTAGAGGCTATTGTGTTGTTTGTGCACCAGTGTATATGCTGTTGTGTTGTTCGTGCACCAGTGTAGATGCTGATGTGTTGTTTATGCACCAGTGTAGAGGCTATTGTGTTGTTCGTGCACCAGTGTATAGGCTGTTGTGTTGTTTGTCCACCAGTGCAGAGGCTGTTGTGTTGTTTGTGCACCAGTGTACATGCTTTTGTATTGTTTGTGCATCAGTGTACAGGCTGATGTGTTGTTTATGCACCAGTGTAGAGGCTATTGTGTTGTTTGTGCACCAGTGTACACGCTGTTGTGTTGGTTGTGCACCAGTGTATATGCTGTTGTGTTTTTTGTGCACCAGTGTACAGGCTGATGTGTTGTTTGTGCACCAGTGTAGAGGCTATTGTGTTGTTTGTGCACCAGTGTACTCGCTGATGTCCTTGCTCTGAATGTATATCTATAAATATAAATACTGGCTCCAGCAGATGAGGTGTTGATAACGTGCGTCACAGATGAAAAGTTCAGATTCAGTGATTTTCTTGAGGAAATGTTGAAGTGCGACAGCAGCTTTTCAGGCTTTTTTATTCACAAGTGCTTTTAGCCAAATGATTACATGTTTTGTCCGAACCTTGAATGTTCCTCTGTGAGTGAGAGGAGCTTTATAGAGATATGTCTGTCAGCAGGATGAGACAGAAAACTCTGACTTCACTGGTTTCCAGCAGCTGATCTGCTCACACTACACTTCCCCAGGTTTCCTAACACACACACCAGGACCTGAGACTTTCCTGTGACCAGTTCTTGGTTTTACTCCTGTCTGAGATTAAGAAGGTAAACGGAAGCTTCCACCGAACAAAGCAGAACAAGCTCACACATCAATTTGAAACAAGTCCAATAAGCTACCGATCAAAAGGCTTCAGAAAGGCAGCGCACGCCCGGCTGTCAGTTCGCCGTGTGGGTGAGTGCGTCTGACACAGCTTGTTCCTGAATTCCTTCTTTGTTGGTTTTCTTGCTGCATTTCTTCTGTGGCACCATGTTTCTTTTGTGCTCAAATAAATCAATATCCTCTTTCCGCTACAACAAAGACCCGGTGAGAAAGCTGCAGAGTCTCTGTTGGCTTTAATGCTCCACTCAGGCAGCATGATAATGTGTCTCAGTATCATCCGGATGGAAAAAGGAAGTTTTAAAGTACGACACCACAATCAATAAATATCTAAGCTTCCTCTGTCTGTGGTCACGTGATTCCTTTTGTTACCTGAGGAGGATGAGAGACTCTCTCTCTCTCCTCCTGACGAACACTGCACGCCATCTTTGACAAGACGTATTATATAAAAGTTCTTTATCTAGCCAACGGGTTCATTAGAAGCAAAGAGCGGCGGTGCACGCCCCTGGATGTGGGCGTCGCCCTGGGAGTCGGACCAGACAGGAGAGCCGATGCTTTTAGGATCCAACAGCCGGTTTGAAACAGATATCTCACTCATGGGCAAACAGATGTGCACCACAGCTGATTATGAATAACTTAACATGAGGAAGGTGTAAAGCATCGAGTCGGAGCTTTGAGAGCAGCGTGCACATTTCAGTTTGAGAGGAAGAGGGAGGTAACAAGTAGAAGCAGCCGCAGAGGACCAGCCAGAGAGGAATGGGTGGGTTAAGAGAACAGGCGCTGAGCTAGGATTTATAATTTCAAGAGGCAAAAAAGGTGGAAAGATGGCAAAGCATTTCCATATAGCAAGACACCGACTGTGCTGCTGCAGAGTGAAGGAAGCCCTGCTGGGGTTTAAGTGAAGGAACCTACAGACGAGCTGAAACCGACAAGGACTCAACAAACTAAAAACAAGATCTGTTTGCAGCTCAGATTCATTTATAAACTCCTGAGCCTCGTGTCGACCCTGTGGAGCCTCAGGGTCTCACAGACCTTCACAGGAGGCCGGACACATCTGCAATTCAAATGTTACATTTAACCTCCTTCAATTAATACAGATTTTTTCTTCTAATTGTTATTCTATTCTTATTCTAGCCTTTTGTCCATGAAGTTGTTAATTAGCTGAAAGGATTAAATGGAGTTTTCCAATCAGATCTTTTTGTCTCGACAGAGCAGCTTGTGTGTTGTGATTGGTCAGAAAGTGTCAGGTGACCCAGCTCTAATGTTCACCACAGCAACGCACCACACTCGACACACTGACAATTAACGAACTGACGCTGTGGTGGACGACAACACAGCAGGAAGTACATCACCCCCCCGTCGTGTGTGTTCCAGGACTCGCACGGACGCTCGGTCCTGTTTCGCATCCGTGGAATCGTTGCTTGATTGAATCGTTCTCACAGTATAGAATCCTCCACATGCTCCTGACACACAGACTCACACACCATGATGCTATCAGCCGGCTGACGCACACTGGAAGACGCCGGGTCGAGCTCGGACCCATCGGCCGTCTCGCTGGAACCATTCTCCATAATTGGCTCAACAGTCGTCACTCTGTAAATGTCCCGGCTCCACGGAGTCAAGATGCTGATCATGCAGAGCAATGTCCCCGGTTTCAATTATCGTTATCATTATTCTATTATTTTACCTTCCGTCCTCCTCATTAGGAGTTAAGTGACGGAGAGTGTGTGTCTGTGGAGCTGGTGTGTGCGTCTCTCCCTGGAAGCAGCTGTGTACACACACCCCGTTGGGTTTTATACTGTTTCCTTTCTAACGGCAGAGTCAGTGTCTCCCTGAGGACTCGTCTCTCTCGTCTCTCTCGTCTCTCTCGTCTCTCTCGTCTCTCTCGTCTCTCTCGTCTCTCTCGTCTCTCTCGTCTCTCTCGTCTCTCTGGTCTCCGGGCTCAGCTGCAGAGCATCAACCAGCAGGTCTCAGTCTGTGATGTCTCGCTCCGGGAGACTTTCAGCAGGATGGTGACCTGCTGTCTCTGTTTCCTCTACAACACACCAGCCTGCGTCCAAGTCATTTCCATTTCCGACAGAAATCAGCGACAGATAAAACAACAGGTTTCAGCTGAATTAGGAACATTTTAAACCCAGATTGACAAAACCTCACATGTGCCATCTGGTGTAGGGGTGTCACGATACCAACAATTCAGTAGTCGATGCCAAAACCAGTAAAATAACACAAATCTCGATGACCACTGTAAAAAAAAAAAAAGGATTTTCTAAGATTCCAAAAGTGCATTGTTTGGATGTTGTTAATGTCATATACGGTAGTTTAATGTGCTTGCGCATATACTGTGGGTTATACGGTAGTTGCGGACGCATGTGAGTGACGCATTGTTGTGAGACACGTTATGCATTAAAGCGAGCTTAGCATTGATTTACAGTTAATATGAATCAGAACTCACCTTGAATTCTTTAAACAAATCCGGATGATGGTCTTTCAGGTGCTTTGCTAAATTGGAAGTATGACCTCCCTTGTTCTGAAGACCACGCTAGCATCGTTAGCATAATGGCTTCTGCGGATTAATGATAACGCTACGGTCATCTGCCTCAAACGCAAAGTACTTCCTTACACGACTCTTTGTCCATTTTTTATCAACAAGTCGAGTTGGGGCCGCAGTTGCCGTCTTGGTTTTCTGAAAGTAAACATCGACTGGCGCAGCACCGATGCTAATGCTACGTTGCTAACAGCTGGCATCGGCGCTCACGGTGCTTTTAAAAAATGGGCATCGTCGGTGTTTTGTTATCTTAGTATCGAAAGGTATCGTAAGTATCTGTTCTCGTGACATCCCTGATCTGGTGTTGCATCATAAACCCAATTCTCTAACATCCTGGCATCAACCAGTTTAAAGACAGTTTCCCTCTGAACCGGTCGCTGTCGACAGTTGATAAAACTACAAACGTCCTGTTTGTGGTCCTCGAAGATTCAAATGATTTTCTCTCTGTTGTTCCCACTGAGCTTTTCTTTCAAAGGTTGAGTCTGTGGAATCAGAACACAGGAGATGTGATCGTTCTTTAGAGAGAGGAACGTTGTAAAGAAAAGCTGGAACAGCCTCCAGGTTCCTGCAGATTTCAGAGTTGAGTCACGTCTGAAATCTGAAATATTTCTCCAGCTCTCTCTAAAAGCCACTGATCACAAAGTACGAGATACTGAATGAATAGTTGTTCCCATATTGATCAGAAAGTGATCCCAAATTGCTTATATCGCCCCCTGGTGGCCGGCTGCCCTTTAGGTCACAAGCCCCGCCTCCTCTATTATGGTGAATGGAACTAAAAATTTGAAATACATGTTTCTAAGATGGTTCCTGTCATAATAAGATAAGATCAGAATCCTTAATAAGTCCCACAATGGGGAAACTATCAGTTTTAGCTCGTTCTTTTCTCCGAGTGTTGATGTTTCTCAACGTTTGGTTTGAATCTCGGATCCGATCATCGAGCGCCAGACGATGACTCAGCCTCTGAAGCTCAGACTCACATGTTGGAGCCTGTGGTGCAAACAGCAGATAACTGGGTCTAGACTGATTAGTTTCCCTTCATCTCACGAGCTGAATGTTTGTCTTTGCTCTCTCTGTCGGGTCGAAGGTCCAGACGACATGTGGGTGAATCCCTATCAACAGCTGTGTGATGAATGGATGTGGAGCCCTGAGGACACTCGGTGACGCTGGACTCGTCCGTCTCTACGTGTTCCTGATATCACCGGAGCTCATTGTGTGCAGTAGGCAGAGGGTTTCCCTGCTGTGTTTTCATGTGGACGCCCCGTGGTGACGGAGAAAGAGACACGATAACAAACAGTGGCCGACTCCTCGTGCTGCCGGACACGCGCTCAGCAAACAAACCATGAAATTCAATAAGGAGAAACACGCCGGCTGTCAGAGCGCTGGAGGCCGGCGTCCTCAAAGGTCCCGGGAGTCGCTTATCATCGAGATCACAGAGGAAACCAAGGCCCTGGAAGACGTTCACTAAACACGTGCAGCTGGGGTCTTAAGGACGAGGAGGAGGAGGAGGAGCACAGAGCAGGAGGAAGGAGGAAGGAGGAAGGAGGAAGGAGAGAAGGAGAGGAGCCTACACATGTCCCGTCTCGTGAGCCACGACGAAGGCGGAGGAGAAGCCGTCTTCGTGGTTGAGGGTGCAGCTCCGGACCGGGTGACACATCCCAGTGACCGGGGCGTAACCTGAGGGACACACAGAGGACGAGAAGGACGAAGGTTACTCCAGCTGCTGGAGGAGACGAGTGAGGATCAGCTCCTCTGAATTCAGAACAAGTGTTAACAGATTCTCACTGCTTCTCTCAGAACTTCTCTTATTTCGTTGTGTCTGAGTTCTTCTGCAGCTGCTTCTGGTTTTTACCTCCACACAACATTTCACTTCTGAGGACCTCGGCTCCTTTTGATGCATTAACCTGTTTTGTTGAAGTTTGCGTTCATGCATTATTCAGAGAAATGTGAAAACAAAAAATGAAATCAATGACTTTTATGCAAATGCAGTTTAAACAACTAACACATGGAAAAACAACTGAATATCTCTCATCTCTTAGTGTGAATTCTGCTTTTCTCTCAGCTGTGTTGTGTGTTTGAAAGCATCTGAACTCCTGAACATACGTCAAACCTAATGTCCCACATGTGCAGGTTTAAGCTTCTAACTATGCACTAAGGATCAAGACAAAGACAGAAGTTGTGTTTGTATTTGTTAATATTCAATATAAGCTAATTTTCTTTCTAATTGTGAGCATTATAAAAGAAGTGACTCATCATAAAAGATGTTTCTTTGTTTTGCTGATTACAACCTGGCCAACAATAAGATCCAGACATGTTCTTACAAAGATGCTGTTGATTCAAATTAGTAGAAAATTACAAAAACAATTACACTGTGAGCGTGATTGAATCAAACACGGAAAAATTACATTAGCTATAATTATGATGCATGTGTGGATGAGTTCTGCACGACAACAGGAAACTGATGAAGCTCGTTCCTCCGCCAACATCCCACACCTCCATTAATTCAATCAATTTCACACACACATACATAAATATCAGCTCCTTAAATACCTCTGATTAATTTCATAAAGATCCCCGAGGTATTTCCTGGGAAATTAGTAAATTATTAAACTGCTTCTTTCTTAATCAATGTGCCACAGTTTGTGTCATCGTGCTGAGAAATAAACCAACGATCCAACAAACATTCTCTCAAAGTCTTTTTTTAATTATCACCTTATTGATTATGACCTTTTGTCCAAAACCATCAATTATCCACTTATCCTTTGTTTGCAGGAAGCTGGAGCCATATCAGGTATTAATAGAATTCATATGGCCACCACCAGCTACTGCTGCTACATTGTTGTGTTGTTGTGTTGTTGTGTTGTTGTATCAGAGAGAACGGCAGCTACAGATTACAGACGAACCTCGACTCTGCAGCTCAATGAATAACGATGAAGCTCCACTGATATCGCAAAACTTTAAACCTCAAATGTTCATTGATGTTTATAAGAAGTAAACTATAACCTAAACTGAAAATAAGAGAATAAGAGAAATCTCGTATCATATTTTACTTATTTTCTCCCACAAATTTGGGAAACAAAGGAGCATAATATGATTTTGAAATGATAAAAAATTGAAATACTCATCCCCGACCCTGGAGCAGAAATGAACTAATGCTGAAGCTTAAGTAGAAACTCTAAATATTAAATGTTAAAACAAAAACTAAAAGCCTGAGATGACCCTGCTCAGGATCCAGGAGAGAAACTCCCACTCATCATCTGCTGAACTGGTACCAACAAGGAGGAATATAGGTTTTCTGATTCTCCCTGTGGAAACTGAAAGTTCAATCATAACTGTAAGTGTGTAGACATTCCAAGGCCGATTTCAACAACCTGTTTTTCGCTTTCTGTACAAAATAAGAACTTTATTTGTAAAGCACTTATCTACACGAGGTTACAAAGTGCTTCACACTGAAGTCCTTGGCAAAATGAAAACTCACAACACATTGTTGTGAAAGATGTTCTGTTAAAGTCAAGATCTTAAGTTTATAGAGAAACCAACAGTTCCCACCGTGAGCAGCACTTTGGAGAAAAGAACAGATGAAAACAGAACAGACAACAAGACAATGAGACGCAGAAGAAGCTTCAGCAACAAGCTGGAGGAAATGAGCTGATGTGCATCAATACAACTGAAAACAAAGCATCAATAAAGTGTTTCTAATATCTGAGAACCATTAAGAAGAGAGAAGTTAATGTGGTACTTGGTGTTTGGTACATTTTGGTCGATTTACTTGTTCTTGTACTTTTCACTGGCGTCTCAGAACTTCCTCCCTCGCTGCTAACGATGAGTCCAGAGAACAGAATGTCTGAAAAGTTTCATCCAGCTCGTAAAACTTCATAAAACTATTTGTCTCGTAATCATGAAGTTTTTGAGATCGCAAATAAAAACACATGCAGATCTGGGGAAGGAGAAATCGTATTGGATGTGAAAGAAAAAGCGAAGCCGGGTCAGTGGCAGTTGGAAAAAGGAAATGAGGCCGAGAGGAGAGATGAGCAACTCAGACACGAGGCTGATGAAGTATTATATTTTATCTTTAGTTCAATAAAAGTGTTGTTTCTTCAAAACAACAATAAATGACAGAATCCCTCCAGCGGCTTCATGAATCCTCGAGGTGAATACAGTCGGTAGATTCTCTTCTGTGTTTCTAAACCAACCTTTCTCTAAGATGAATGAGTCTGAGAGATCAGTCCATGTTTCTTTACATTTAATTTGGTGTGTTGAGTTTTTCCACAGACTGAGAGATGTCGAGCTGATCTCTGAGGCCACAAACATATTAAAGAAGATGGAGCGTGACTTGCTGACTTCAATGCTGCTTTCCCCTCTAACTTTATAATATTATATATTAAAATTAAATGTAGATAGCCTCTTATATATTTGAAGACCAATGTCGTCTGTATGAACATGAGAATGAAAAAACAAGGAAATGTTTTGGACAATCTGAAGTGGATCATAGCTGTAAATATTGAGGTGATATAATATGAAGTAATTGTTGATTTTCAATCATGAATACTGACGTCTGTAAATACACACTTAAATATATTTCCCATATTATAACACTCATTCTTGCCAGCAGTGCCTTTTGAGTACTTTATGCTTTATGTACTAATTTCCACACATTTCCAGCTATAACTCACCTAGAGTCAGACTCACAGCTGATGTGGAACCTTCAGTCTGAATTATATAAAGTTTCATTCATTCCCGTCACGTCAGTAGCTGCAGCTTCTGTTCTGGCCTCCAGTTATAATAACTCAGATTCCTCAGGTTGTCACAGAGCTGTGTGTGATTGTGTTTGATCGTCTGACGGATCCTGGACTGTCCAGAGATGTGTCCACACTCATCTCTGGTTTTAATGAGTCGGGGGAGTTTCCCTTTCGGCCCTGAAGGTCCAGCTGCCAATCACAGCTCGTCTCTGTAGACTGAGGACGGTACCTGACTTCTTTATCTCTGGATCTCTTATTATCTCCAGTTTTATATTGATTTCTCTCACCTTGTGCCCACTCGTCTCTTTGTCTGTCCCTGATGTGTCCATCTCCCTGCCTCCCTTGATGTGTCCCTGTGCGTCCACTCCTCTGTCTCCTGCTCAGTTTGCTCCTGCTGCTGTTTCCTCTTATTTCTCTGAGTATTTTTAGAGTTTGGATTTTCTCTCTGCACGTCCACCTGCCAGCTGGAGGATCCGTGCGCCTGTGTGATCACGTTAAATATTCATAACACCTCCAGGAGCCAGAAATGAGTGCATCCACTCCATTATGCACATAGAAGCTGATTTTGTTATTTAAAAAAGGAAAGCTGCTTTCCTATTGACAAAATTATCTTTATGTCATCAATTACAAAACGAGAGGCTTCTCCTTTGAGCGTTTAGTTCTCATCATCATGATCCGTTCAGCAGAGCCTCGTGGACAGAGCTCTGGGAGGAAGCTGCTGATGAAGCAGATGAGAGGAAGACATGTGGAGGCAGAGCTGTGAGGCTGCAGAGCAACAGGTCACCGAGTGGAGGTCGGCTGCCGGGGTCTCACTGTAACTCCCACCTGCAGCAGGTTGCTCAAAGAACTGGGAATCCACCAGCTGTGCCCACCCATTACAGAACCATGAGGGTCCTGCAGAGCACTGCAGCCAGCGGCTCTGGATCAGGAGAGAAGATCCCGACTGGGGCCCAAGAGGTTCCAGTTACACCTCAAGTTACACAACTGGAGATACTAACATCTACTGGGGGTCCCTTACACACTATGGTGGTCCATGACATTTACTGGTGGTCCTTAACATCTACTGGTGGTCCCTAACACCTGCTGGTGGTCCCTAACATCTACTGGTGGTCCCTAACACCCACTGGTGGTCCCTAACATCTACTTGTGGTCCCTAACACGTAATGGTGGTCCCTAAGATCTACTGGTCGTCCCTAACATCTACTAGTGGTCCCTAACAACCACTGGTGGTCCCTAACATCTACTGGTGGTCCCTAGCACCCGCTGGTGGTCCCTAACATCTACTAGTGGTCCCTAACATCTACTGGTGGTCCCCAACACCTGCTGGTGGTCCCTGACATCTACTAGTGGTCACTAACATCTACTGGTGGTCTCTAACAACCACTGGTGGTCCCTAACATCTACTGGTGGTCCCTAGCACCCGATGGTGGTCCCTAACATCTACTAGTGGTCCCTAACATCTACTGGTGGTCCCCAACACCTGCTGGTGGTCCCTAACATCTACTGGTGGTCCCTAACATCGACTGGTGGTCCCTAACATCTACTGGTGGTCCCTAACATCTACTGGTGGTCCCTAACATCTACTGGTGGTCCCTTACATCTACTGGTGGTCCCTAACATCTACTGGTGGTTCCTAACATCTACTGGTGGTCCCTAACATCTACTAGTGGTCCCTAACAACCACTGGTGGTCCCTAACATCTACTGGTGGTCCCTAACATCTACTGGTGGTTCCTAACATCTACTGGTGGTCCCTAACATCTACTAGTGGTCCCTAACAACCACTGGTGGTCCCTAACATCTACTAGTGGTCCCTAACAACCACTGGTGGTCCCTAACATCTACTGGTGGTCCCTAGCACCCGATGGTGGTCCCTAACATCTACTAGTGGTCCCTAACATCTACTGGTGGTCCCCAACACCTGCTGGTGGTCCCTAACATCTACTGGTGGTCCCTAACATCGACTGGTGGTCCCTAACATCTACTGGTGGTCCCTAACATCTACTGGTGGTCACTAACATCTACTGGTGGTCCCTAGCACCCGCTGGTGGTCCCTAACATCTACTGGTGGTCCCTAGCACCCGATGGTGGTCCCCAACACCTGCTGGTGGTCCCTAAGATCTACTGGTCGTCCCTAACATCTACTAGTGGTCCCTAACAACCACTGGTGGTCCCTAACATCTACTGGTGGTCCCTAGCACCCGCTGGTGGTCCCTAACATCTACTTGTGGTCCCTAACACCCACTGGTGGTCCCTAAGATCTACTGGTCGTCCCTAACATCTACTAGTGGTCCCTAACAACCACTGGTGGTCCCTAACATCTACTGGTGGTCCCTAGCACCCGCTGGTGGTCCCTAACATCTACTTGTGGTCCCTAACATCTACTGGTGGTCCCAAACACCTGCTTGTGGTCCCTGACATCTACTAGTGGTCACTAACATCTACTGGTGGTCTCTAACATCGACTGGTGGTCCCTAACATCTACTGGTGGTCCCTAACATCTACTGGTGGTTCCTAACATCTACTGGTGGTCCCTAACATCTACTGGTGGTTCCTAACATCTACTGGTGGTCCCTAACATCTACTAGTGGTCCCTAACAACCACTGGTGGTCCCTAACATCTACTGGTGGTCCCTAACATCTACTGGTGGTTCCTAACATCTACTGGTGGTCCCTAACATCTACTAGTGGTCCCTAACAACCACTGGTGGTCCCTAACATCTACTAGTGGTCCCTAACAACCACTGGTGGTCCCTAACATCTACTGGTGGTCCCTAGCACCCGATGGTGGTCCCTAACATCTACTAGTGGTCCCTAACATCTACTGGTGGTCCCCAACACCTGCTGGTGGTCCCTAACATCTACTGGTGGTCCCTAACATCGACTGGTGGTCCCTAACATCTACTGGTGGTCCCTAACATCTACTGGTGGTCACTAACATCTACTGGTGGTCCCTAGCACCCGCTGGTGGTCCCTAACATCTACTGGTCGTCCCTAGCACCCGATGGTGGTCCCCAACACCTGCTGGTGGTCCCTGACATCTACTGGTGGTCACTAACATCTACTGGTGGTCCCTAGCACCCGCTGGTGGTCCCTAACATCTACTGGTGGTCCCTAGCACCCACTGGTGGTCCCTAACATCGACTGGTGGTCCCAAACATCTACTGGTGGTTCCTAATATCTACTATTGGTCACTAACATCTACTGGTGGTCCCTAACATCTACTGGTGGTCCCTAACATCTACTGGTGATCCCTAAAATCTACTGGTGGTCCCTGACATCTTCTGGTGCTTAGCAACTTATCATCAAACATAGTAAACACTTCTTTTAGGTTTACCGAGGACTGAGTCCAGCGTGTGACGGACGGAGTCGTGTGGATGTTGATGATTTGCTTCTGTTCCCTGAAGGTATTAAAGGTTCAGTGTGTAGAACTTAGTGACATCTAGTGGTGAAGAGTCAGGTTGCAGCTGAACACCCCTCAGATCAGATAACAGATCCTTTTCACCTGAACTTTCCTCACTGCAGCTTTAAGAGAAGCAGGATCACAGCTTTGGGAATCAACCCGACGTGATGGAGCAGATTTAGTTTGTTTGTTGTCGTCTGATTGATTTAATTTGTTATTTCACAGAAACCAAAACCTGCATTTCCATCCCATCTTCACCATCCACCGTTTCTATCAATCGCTTATTGTCTGCTCACGGTTTATGAGGTGAACTCTGGTCAGTTTGTGTTTTTTCCCAGCCAATGAAAATGACTCAATTTCAAATCATGTCACACTCTAACATCAGACATAATGACATCGTGCCTACAGCGGTTATCAGGAATGTAACAGTGGTGAAGGGACGAGAGGGAGAAGTGGCTGAACGATGTTTTCCCCAGACAATCATAACATAATCCAGCCTTTCCCCCCCCCCGAGGCTCACATGGAACCATTAAGACCATCATGGCGTCCTGGTTGTAATGGTTTCAAAGAGAAGTGATGCTTCTGTGTGTGGGGACGGTCACGCTCCATTGATTTATAACTTGCTGCTCTGAAACTGAGGAAACACATCTGCTCTTATATCCTTAAAGAGAAACCTGGATTCTAGTGAATGTGTCAATAAATAAAACAAATCAATTCCACAAATCTCTTTCTGCTCATTGTTGGTAAAGAACATTTAGCAAACTGGGAATGGAAGCGTTTATCTGTTCTGCTGTTTCTTCTGCTCCACTTGGAAAAGAATGAAAGGAGCTTAATTATATTTGGCTTTTGTAGAGAAATGAAAACAATGAAGAGAAATCTCAAATTAAAAAATACAATGTTGAGATGTCTTTGTTTGTAAAAATCCAAGTCAGGTTTAAACAGACTGAGACAGTTTATTGTTTCTTGTTCCACAAAAAATGTTAATTTCTTGATGTTTAATATAAAAATCTCTCTGTAAGTCAGGAAATCCCAATAAATGATAAAAGCTTTCATAGTATTTGTTGAAGTAAATACATCCCTCAGCTGCTCACATCTTATTTTTCCAGTGAGTCATATATCAATATTGAAATAATCTGTTTTACAAAACATTTCATTGTCTTCTCTCCTCCCACATTAACTTCGCTCTGAGTCTCCAGCGCTGCCAAAAGGCTTTTTGCCTCCAATTAGACACATAAACGCTTTGAACTAAATCTTAACATATAGTTTACTTTGTTCAGAGCGTTAGTGCAGCGCGCCGGCAGCTCATATTTCTAATTAGCATCGAACAAATTGGTACGTCGAGTGTTAAACTGCTCATAACAAGCTACAATAATCATAATTGCATTTCATAAACACTAAACATAACTAATAATATGATAATTGTATTTATGGTGTGTATATAGCTAATTTATTGACAAAATACTACTTGACAAAAGCCATGAGAGGTGAGAAGCCTTTCAAATCACAACATGTGACTTTGTTCTCACACTGCATCCGAATGAGAGATGACAGGAAGCAGAACACGGGCTTCTGATGCTCTCATTAAAAATGTAAAGAGAAAGGAATCTTTGAAAATATAAGCTGCTTCTTCTTCTGCCCATTTATCACAGTTTCTGTGCTCGTGAAGGACTTAAAAACGAAAAGGACTGAAAACTCCCATAAACACGTTAAAGAGTAATTTAATTTAATTATAAGCTTAATTAACATCAGGACTCAACCCTTTAAAGGCCAAAATTCATTATTTTTCTTCATTATTATTTTACGTTCTGTCACGTTTTGAAAGGTGAAAATCTCTCAGTGGAACACAAACCGTCCCTTTGATTCAATCCAGCTTCACCAAACTACACACATTCAGAAATATAGATTACCTGAATATGCCTGTTTGTTTTCCATCAACATCAATGAAATATTCTCTGGGGAAAATGTTGAAAATGTTTATTGACGTCCTATCGCTCAATGTCAAAGAAAGTTAAAAGGATTTCCTGCGTCCACTTCCTGATTCAGACCCACAAGGGAATGCTTAGACAAAATAATCCAACATAAAAATGAAAAGGGGTCGAGGGATTAAAAACTAAAACCTCGGTTCTGGCATCAAAGAAACAAACTTACTGGGCTGTGACGGGGAAACTTTGGCTGCATGTCTCTAATCCAACAGGTGAAATGTTTTTAATGCAGCTCTGAACTCAATTTCACACGGGGAACAGACTTCACTTTCTATTCCCACAGAACATCCTGTTTTATAATAAATCCAGAAGTCAACAGATAATCTTCTCACTTTCATCAACGCTTCGATATTCCTGTGGAAACGCTCGTGAAACATCAGAGAAGCTTTTAGCATCGTGATCCTTCACGTACGATGCAGCGGAGACAATAAAGATAAAAGGTTTTTCTTTGTATGGAAAATATAATAAGCTGCTATCTTCACATACATTATGCAGACATGCACTTATTTCTAATTAGACGTGGAGGGTGAAGTGTCCGTGAAACACGTCAGCGTGTTGTTCAAAGGATCCCACACGGATCTCAGTGGGGGGGGGGGGCGACACTTCATCCACCGCGACCACACGGGGACGTCACGCTTTGAATTCAAATGAAAAACCGATTAATCAACTTCTCTTTGTTTTGTTGAACCCGGTGAAATATAAATATCCTCCTCAAATCTATTATTAAAGATATTCTGTTTGATGAATCCCAGTCAAACCCATTCCACTGTTTTACCTCCAGGCTGAAAAATATCAAGATCTGTGGCCTCGACCAGTCGTCATTACCAGTAGGTGAGAACTGAGGAGGCAACTGGGACTCGATCCCTCTTCCAACCACAAGGGGAGCTGGTGTGAAAACCATCTGAAAACCATCTGACCACAGTGGAGTAGCATCCTTTTACCCACTGTCCATCCCTTTACTGGCTATACTAGCCCCATGCACGGACGTAGCAAAACGAAGTATATTTTGTTGTTGTTTTATATATATATATATATTTTATTGTACTTTCCACTCCAGCAGCACAAGAACACTTCCCTACTGGACACTGACACAATCACATCATTGCATTCCATTCCTGTATCTGTAAATAGTTCTCCGTATGTGATTTATGTATGTATGTCAGTGAGGTGTTTAAGTATATAAGCTACTGGATGATCTAAATTTCCCTCGGGATTAATAAAGTATCTATCTATCTATCTATCTATCTATCTATCTATCTATCTATCTATCTATCTATCTATCTATCTATCTATCTATCTATCTATCTATCTATCTATCTATCTATCTATCTATCTATCTATCTATCTATCTATCTATCTATCTATCTATCTATCTATCTATCTATCTATCTATCTATCTATCTATCTATCTATCTATCTATCTCTCTCTCTCTCTATCTATCTATCTATCTATCTCTCTCTCTCTCTATCTATCTATCTATCTATCTATCTATCTATCTATCTATCTATCTATCTATCTATCTATCTATCTATCTATCTATCTATCTATCTATCTATCTATCTATCTATCTATCTATCTATCTATCTATCTATCTATCTATCTATCTATCTATCTCTCTCTCTCTCTCTATCTATATATCTCTCTCTATCTATCTCTCTATCTCTCTATCTCTCTATCTATCTATCTATCTATCTATCTATCTATCTATCTATCTATCTATCTATCTATCTATCTATCTATCTATCTATCTATCTATCTATCTATCTATCTATCTTATCAATCTATCTATCTATCTATCTATCTATCTATCTATCTATCTATCTATCTATCTATCTATCTATCTATCTATCTATCTATCTATCTATCTATCTATCTATCTATCTATCCATCCATCCATCCATCCATCCATCCATCCATCCATCCATCCATCCATCCATCCATCCATCCATCCATCCATCCATCCATCCATCTATCTATCTATCTATCTATCTATCTATCTATCTATCTATCTATCTATCTATCTATCTATCTATCTATCTATCTATCTATCTATCTATCTATCTATCTATCTAGATCTAGTTTTAGCCGAACCTGACCCTCAAACAGTCCTTGACAGAGTGGGGACATTGAGATCTGTCCTCACAACTTCACATCATCACAGTGATGGTTTGAGACAAATTGGACCTCACGACTATAGAGAGACAAGTACACACACACACAAGTTGTGAACAGAAAAGACGTATGTGTGTGTATGTGCATATAGAGCAGGGAGATCACACACACATTGTGTAGGAGGCCTCACTACCTTCACCAGCTGCTCTCTGTCTATCTGCTGTTTCCTGCTGAGCAAGCGTTTTATCTTTAAAAGCAACAGCCTGCTGCCTGACAGGGAAGTGAACCTGGATATTGAAGCTAAACACTGACTTGGAAAGTGCACAGACTTCTGTAAAGGTGTTAACTATCTGAAGACTCATTACTCCGAGTGGCTGCAAACATATCTGTATATTTAAATATCTAAAATATCTATATATGTAGTAGAGTCACTGGGAGATTCACATGTTCTGTGTCTGGAAGTTAACGGTATTTAAGTCCCACTCAGTTCTGGTTCAGCCGTTCCAGCTCCTTCTGATTCTCACGTTTCAGAAGATGTGCAGCGTATTTCCTGTGGTCCAGAGGAACGATGGAGGAATTACACACACGCTGCCCAATTAACTGTGGCCGCTGCTTTGGGAATAAACTGTCACGGTCTCACAGGAAGCTTGTTTATTAACGGAGCAAGTTTTTAATAACCTGTCATCTCAGGAGTTCAGAGGGAAAGCCGCCCGGAGTTCCAACGAAGTGGGAGTGAAATAAAATAATGAGCTGGTTGGACGAGTTCTGTGAGAAGCTGAGTCACAACACATAATGAATCCAGGGACTCCAGAGGAGGGACAGGGACCATATGTTACATGTTCCTCCATAGGCAGGATGATATTCATAACACATCTGCTGTCCACGGGGAAGTGGAGCGGCTCCTCCACTAATCAGAGAGCCGGGGGTTTGATTCCTGCCAATTGTCCCTGGGCCGAAATACTGGCTCCCAATGGCCCCTGATGATAACCAATGAATGAATGTGTCTGAATGGATGAATGAGACTTGTACTGTAAAGCTTTCAATCATGCATAAAAACCATAAAAACAGATATTCCATTGCTTTGATGATTAAATTGATAGTTGTGAATGAATTCAAGAAGTTGGACAGAATTCAGTGAGGTCAGCAGATTCTTCCATCTCGTGAGCGGATATAACTCGTCCCTGCTTATTGCACCTTATGAATTTTACTCCCTATTGTCTGGAGGAGAAGAAAGGAGAGAGCGGTTTGGATGAAGCCAACGCACACAATGCACACAAAAATGCACACAACGCTGGACTGTAAAGTGGAGAATAAACGCAGCTGCTGTTCAGAGGGAGGTGATAAAAAGACGTTAAGCAGCGCGAGATTCTAATAGTGCTGAGCTCAGGGAGTTAGTGGTTCTGCTCGGTTCCGTGGAGACAACAGGAAGTCGATATCTGGCAGACGGAGCAAACGGCCTCGAGACGCCAGGATTTCCACTCCTGATTCCACAAGAAGAGAAATGAATTTGGAATTTGCCAAACATGCAGCTCAGAGGAGCCGGAGGGGAGTTTCCCTCCGAGGAGCAGGCCGGTTATCTGCACTTGATATTGGTGATAAAGGGCTTTTTGATTTGTTCAGTGCTTTTAAACACACTTTACCTGAAGCTCTTCCTTCTGTATTACCCCCCCACAGGGGATGTTTGAGTCTGTCTGTGTGTTAGTTTGCAGCATTGAACAATAACTAGCGGAAGGATTGTGTGTTTTCATGTTCAACATTGTGAGATAAGACGTTTAATAACATTTATCACTCAAATCTAATCCGATCATCCTCGGGTCCAACAGACTACCACCTGCTGTAGCTCGACTCAGATCAGTAACAACTGCACATTCAGATCTGAACCACGCCAGTGAGTCATCATCGGGGGTCTTACCCTGCATCCCCGTGGGGCCGAAGCCCTGGCGGGTGAGGAAGATGGCGTGGTCGTGGTGCTCGGCGTGGTCGGCGTCGCCCTTCTGCTGCACGAAGGCCCAGCGGCACACGTTCTCCAGACTCCGGGACGGGTTCCCTCTCTCTATCAGGCTGATGGACTGACAGGCAAAGGACCACATTAGTATTCTGTCACATAGATTGATATTCATGACTTGTGATGATTAGAAGCTCATTTGTTTGGTTATAATAACTCAGATGAGTGGATGAGCTCAGGTGGAAGCTCCTTCCTGTGAAGCTGTTTCCATCTGACTCCTCTGGGATGTGATCAAACTCTCTCAGGAGTGAGAGGAAGCACGTGTCAGGCTCTCAGCTGCAATTAGTCTTCCTGCAGTCCTGAGTGCTGACGGGTTTCTGTCCTTTCCTACATTTAACAGACCCGACACCTGTTCACTCACCTTGGCGTAGCCCAGCATGATCATCCTCACCAGGACCACGTTGATGTGGACGCCCAGCGACTCGTCGTGGTAGATCTCGTTCACCTGAGGAGCAGAAGGAAGGAAGTGATGAGTCGGAGGCCACTCAGCAGTGTTTCTGTAAACGCTAGGTTGATCCCGTGGGTTCGGAGGTTTCTACTTCCCACTCATCAGCGAGAGAGAGAGCGAGAGCATCAAAACCTTTTCCTCCAGTCACTCCATGAATGGTTGTAATCACAGACCCGTGCAATCACTGGTTCCCTGCATTCCGAGAGCCGGTGGATACAGGAAGCTAATTACACGTGTTCCTGGGAGACACGGCTGCCGGAGCTAGATCCTCAATCAGCAGATAAATAATAGACTCTGCAGTTTGTGCTGTTCCAACTTTTCAGGATGAACAAAAAGTTATTTCAGGGTTGATTTGCACATCAGAGACTCGACATGTGAGAGCCACGGCGTCTGTGACGAACACGCTGTGGATACAACACGGTTGGATTTGCTTCACGGGGGTCGGATCAATTTTCGTGTATGTTGCAGGTGGAAGCGCCTCGGAGATAATAATGATCTGACTCTGTGAAGAAGAAACAGACGCATGCAACTGCAGAGAAGAAAGAAAGAAGCGTTTTGGTATTCAGGCCACCTGAGCTGCCTGCAGCTGTGGAGGAGATGTGAGGAGATCCAGGTGAGTCGGACCCGTGCAGGCCGCTCCACAGGGAGTCCTCCTGCAGCTTCAGAGCGGGGGGGAGGTGTCTCTACACCCAGGTTCCTTTTATCTGCCCCAGACCGTGGGTGTTGATAATCAGGCAGAGGGATCAAATTTCCCTTCATGGATCAGAATCATGTCCAAGCTGCTTTTGGGAAATATGATGGATTGTTGAAATGACTCCATGTGCGTGTTTCCTTATCGCACCTGAATATGTGAGTCTATCAGCCGGTCCATTCATTTCTATTCTTTAGGAAAATCCATCAGGAATTAAACCTTGGTATGAAATTAACATATATATAGATACAGACGTTTAGAATCATGCATTAACAGCACTACTATATATTATATTATATTATATTTCCGGTTGAAGAATTGAGTGATGATGAAGAGTTCAGTGCTCTATCTTAATAAACTTCACATTGTATGAGTTCATAGGTATTTGAATTTATTATAATAATTTAGTTTCATTTCAATTTAATGAATGTTATTTTATATATTTTTTTAAGTTTCATTGTAAAAACTGTTACTCTTGCTTTCTCTATATTTACTGTATGGACTCTGGGTTTATATTATATATACTAAACACTATAATCACATTACTAAGTATGTTGCAGTTATCATTCATGCCCATAGGTAGTTAAAGATTGCTGTCAAAGGGAGATCGCCACCTGGTGTTTGGTTGTAGTATATCACCCTATTACACCTGCTATCAACCTCGCCTCCTCCATGTTAGCAGATGGAACATCAACAAAGTGGAAAAGTCAAATTAAATTCTCTCGAAGACGGTTTCTGGTTTCTCTTATTTCTTTAATCTTTAATCGGATCTTGTTTTCGCTGTTTCCTGCTCGATGGGAAACGTCTCATCTCGTCTCTGGGATCTTTAAACGGAATCTGTCCTCCGCCGTGTGGGGTCAGTTATAGTCTAACGTTTGCTTTTGCCTCATCTGAGACGATCAATATCTGCATGTCCCTCTCCCTAAAATCACAAATACACAAGCAGATATTTGTTTCCCCTTTGTTTCTTGGATTCCCCCGGCTGTGTTCATCTTTGTGTACATTCAGTTAAACAGATAAGATGCAGTGAGTTGATGAGTGAGCTTTAGAGAAGCTGCTGTCGATCCTGTGGATCTGAGGACGCAGCCACAGCAGCTGTTCCCTCTGCTGCCTGTGCTGCTGTTCCCTCTGCTGCCTGTGCTGCTGCTGTTCCGCCTGCAGGACCCGAGCTCCCCCCCCCCCCCCCCCCGCCGCTGCAGAATCACACAAACATTTGAAAGAGCTATTGATCTCATCTCACTCTTGACAGGAAAGCTAATGAGCTCATTTCCCCAAATGCAAACTAACCCTTTGATAAAGCACCATGTGGACCCGCCCCCCCCCCTCTCCAGCCTGCAGTGGAGATCCATCACAACACAAGAGAGTAGTTGCTTGTTGTTAATGAGGTAATTAGCTCTGATTAGCAGATCCAACATGTGACAGACACATGTGTTTCTGTATCGACAGCTGACCTTTAACAGGCTCAGGTCCTCAGCTGCTGTTCTGACGCTCGCTGATCACCTGGACGCTGAGAACCAATCGGATCAGAGATCAGATCAACATCTGGTCCAGTTCTCTGACAACAGCTCATTAGCAACCAGGAGGAGGAGGAGTGAAGCTGCGTCACAGCGGCTCGTCCTCTGTGGTTCACTGATTCCTCACCGGGTTTATTCACCTGGTTGAACAGAATCAGTGAGGAGGGAGATATTCCAGCAGCATGTATTGACGAGCTGAACTGTCCTCAGAGCAACGTTTTCATACTGCATAACATTGCATATTGCAATATGACACTGTTCACTGTTTTGAACTCTGCATTTTGCATATCACTTTTTATATCTTTTATCTTTTATATTTTTTATTTAGTATTTTATATACTTGTATATAGATATGTTTATGTCTAAATAAATGTTACTTTGTATAAATATTAGTAAAAGTGAGTAAATAAGAAGTAAATAGAGAGTGAATATATATTGTTTTTTATTGTTTTTCTTATGTGTGGTGTATTTATTGTGCTTTTATGTTTCTATGTTCATTGTATGCACCAATAACCAGAGCAAATTTTAGGTAGGTGTAAACCTACTTAGCAATAAATACCTTCTGATTCTGATTCTGATTCTTATCGACTTTTCTTTATATCTTTTATCTTTGCCATATTTGTATATAGATATGTTTATGTCTAAATAAATGTTACTTTGTATAAATATTAGAAAAAGTGAGTAAATAAGAAGTAAATAGTGAGTAAATATGTATTGTTTTTTTATTGTTTTTCTTATGTGTGGTGTATTTATTGTGTTTTTATGTTTCTATGTTCATTGAGTGCACCAATAACCAGAGCAAATTCGAGGTAGGTGCAAACCTACTTGGCAATAAATACCTTCTGATTCTGATTCTGATTCTGAATCTGATTCTGATTCTGAATCTTACCGACTTTCCTCCTGTTGCTGTAGAGCAGGAGAAGCAGTGAAAGTCCAAACTGTTTCCCCCGGCGTCCGGTTGAACCCGTTACTCAGCTTCGAACTTTGTGAAGCAACAATTTGACGGAACACTACCCACAATGCAAATGGGCGTTTCATTTAAAATATAAAAAGATAAACGTCTCTGACACTGAACAGAATGACTCCATATGTTATCTTTCTCCCAGGTTGGGCATCCCAGGTTCTCTCATACTTTTACATCAGCACTCGATTCCTCTTAATGTGAGTTTTATTCATCCAGCTCACGTTCACTGGGTCCTAACTTCAAATGACCACAATACATCACTGAGAATCGACGGGGGGGGGGGGGGTCTGATGGGAGTGATGGGCCTGGTTGTTCGAGATCGATTCCTCCAACACAGCAGCTTCCACTGCGAATCCCCTCCCTTTGCATTAAAGTTTCAGAGTGAATAAACTTTAAAGATGATCTGAGGAATGTGCAGCAGCATGATTCAGCTGAGATGAAACCATCACAGCGTCTCTAAAGGTTTCAGAGGTTTTACGACTGTGATGAATGAAATTTAAGATCCATTTCAAGTTATCAGAGTTCTGGAATTATTTAAACGTTATCGTAGCTGAAGATAAAGTTCAGAAGGCGAGTAGAGAATAAATCCTGTTCGGTCCCAGAGACAAACCAAGTGAACTGAGATCAGGTGATCAGTTACAGCTCGGTCGTGTTTCTAACATCTCTGAAGAACACCTGCTCCATGGACCAGAGAAGCTTCCTGTGATCAGAGACACTAGCTCCTCCCTCACCGCTGTTTCCCAGCAACAGAGCTGAAACTGGACAGAATGAGAAGGTTCCAATCCTCCTGGTTTCTTTGTTTCTGAGGATTGTGTGTTTAATCCCTGTTCCTCTCTGCCAGCTCCTCTCATCAGTTCCAGTGTCTCTCCTCCTGATTCCTCCTGGTGTGTTTGATCTGTCCTCCTGACTCATCTGCATGTTCTGCTGTCCACACACTGCATAGATATGAATGCTATGAATGGATGTATTGCTTCGCCACTTGAATTCTGTTTTGAGCTGCAGGGATATTGTTTAGTAGCAGAAGAACGGACCTGGCATCTACGTGAGGAAAATCCAATCCAACAGTCCTGCATTAAATGTACCTCGGTAACAGTCATGTTTAATTGATGCTGCGACAGACTTTAATATAAAAACAGAATATTAAAAACACTTTGAATGTGATGCCTTGCAAATTTAAAATACAGCCTCCAGCGCTTCTCCAACTACAAACTAGATTCGAACTCAGCATATTTACATGTAAGTGTTGTTGCAATAGCTACATGTGACCAACAGAGGTCCATAAAAGTCATGCAATACTTCATGTCCCCAAAGTGGAGCGTCAAACTCTGGCAGCCCTTCAAGGCATCGCTGGATTTCACTGTTATTCTTTCATTTCATGTGTTTTTACTGGTTTCGGTCCAGTGGAGTTTCGTTTGGATCCTTTCAATCAAACTCTGACTTTTTTATCTTTTCTCTTCTGACTCTGAAGGAAACTTCTGGTCATCATCATCGCCGATGTGTCGTCTGTTGACTCACTGATTCCATCTCGACTTGTCAAACTGGACCAGGCCAGATATAACTTTTCATGAGGCAGCGTGTAATAGCTCCTGTCCAGCACTTCAATGACAGATGTGAAGCAAATATTGATCTCAGACATCCAGGGGGAAAACCAGGCGAAGGAATTCCATCAGCTGGCTTTTCATGTGCACACAAAGGCCTGAAGTGGATCCACCTGTGGCCGCCACAATCTGTATTCATGACTGCAGGAAGAAAGAGAAATGTGGCGTGAAACCTGAAAGGCTAAAAAACCTCCTCACTCAACGTCCACTTCTCTGAAAAGATCAAATCCAACCCCAGAAGAATGTGGAGATAAAGGTTCTGAAATCACATGTTCATATATCTAATAATAAACTTTAAGTCTCACTCATTTCTAATGTGAACGTCACAGAAACTAATTAACAAACTCATAACTTCATGGGATCGGAGACTTCAGGTGAAGGTGAAGATCAGACGGACAACAGCAGCAACGGAGACAAATGTCGTGATAAGTAGGAAAGTCTGTGCAGCTTCAATAATGACAGAGGAGGTGTGTGTGTGTGTGTGTGTGTGTTTGTGTGTGTGTGTGTGTGTGTGTGTGTGTCCTCACAGGATAAGCAGTAGATCATGGATTTTTCATTATGGAGCAGCTTAAATGAAAGCAGTTCATCTTTGGTCTAAGTGAAACGTTTGGTCGGCCATGAATCTGAATCCCAGCTCTCTCTCTCTCTCTCTCTCTCTCTCTCTCTCTCTCTCTCTCTCTCTCTCTCTCTCTCTCTCTCTCTCTCTCTCTCTCTCTCTCTCTCTCTCTCTCTCTCTCTCTCTCTCTCTCTCTCTCTCTCTCTCTCTCTCTCTCTCTCTCTCTCTCTCTCTCTCTCTCAACCTCGGCCAGTAGTTTGATCTGATGTCAAGTTTAGTTTGAAGTCAGATTCTCCTCATCCCAGTGACTAGAGACGAGAGGACAGAACTCTCAGAGCTTTTCCCCTTTTGAATGAAATTAGTTTTGTTAAAGATTTCAACGATTTCAAGCCCGAAGCGTTTAAACCTCCCGTCACTGTTCCTCATCTGAACACAGACGACAGTTAGAGCTATTCTAAGCAAACTGCTTCCATCCCCACAACACTAAAACCTTCAGTGTGTTTGTAGATGGAATCTGTCACCGCTCTATGACGATCCTCATTTCCCACACATCCTCATACAGAGGCGACAACACAATGCAGACAAAAGCTAAAGGACGGCAAAGAAAGAGCAGAGTCCAAATGATGTCGTCAGTGCCTCTGAAAGGATAATCCCCTCCATCAAATGTTTCTGGAGCAACACGTTCACAAGAAAACGCACAACAAGCCCTTTCTGTGCTCGACACACAAAGCAGGATGTGACACTCTCGATATCAACCTGACACACAATCAGCAGCAGAACAATCCTGTTCACGGCCGACTCGTCATCGCACAACAACACCTAACCTGCTTGTCAACGATTAGCTTTGTCTCTTTGGATTCAGACGCTCGTTCCCGAAGTGGCTGCGTGGTTTTTAGTGTCGTTTTTCTTCTGCCCAACGCCATCGGCAGCACAACACAAACACGGCTATCAGGATTAGCGTGCATTAGCATATGTGATACACTGTCATGTTCATCTCAGCCCGGCTCCTTCAGGGCGGCTCTGATCCTCAGCCTCCGCAGCCTCTCTGCAGGAAGCATGGAATCAGTGGTGCTTCTCCTTCTGGATCCAGATGTTTCACCAGGGCAACATCTCGGTCTGCAGCCGGCCGACGGTGGAGACCACGAGCCCGGCTTCTCTGTGTTCCCCTGATGAGAAACCCTTAGGTTCCTCTGAGGCTCCTGATGAGAAACCCTGTGGTTCCTCTGAGGCTCCTGATGAGAAACCAGTTGTTCCTCTGAGGCTCCTGATGAGAAACCCTGTGGTTCCTCTGAGGCTCCTGATGAGAAACCTTGGGGTTCCTCTCTGGTTCCTGATGAGAAACCTTGTTGTTCCTCTGAGGCTCCTGATGAGAAACCCTGTGGTTCCTCCGAGGCTCCTGATGAGAAACCCTGTGGTTCCTCTGAGGCTCCTGATGAGAAACCCTGTGGTTCCTCTGAGGCTCCTGATGAGAAACCCTGTGGTTCCTCTGAGGCTCCTGATGAGAAACCTTGTGGTTCCTCTCTGGTTCCTGATGAGAAACCTTGTGGTTCCTCTGAGGCTCCTGATGAGAAACCCTGTGGTTCCTCTGAGGCTCCTGATGAGAAACCTTGTGGTTCCTCTCTGGTTCCTGATGAGAAACCTTGTGGTTCCTCTCTGGTTCCTGATGAGAAACCCTGTGGTTCCTCTGAGACTCCTAATGAGAAACCCTGTGGTTCCTCTGAGGCTCCTAATGAGAAACCCTGTGGTTCCTCTGAGACTCCTGATGAGAAACCCTGTGGTTCCTCTGAGGCTCCTGATGAGAAACCTTGTGGTTCCTCTCTGGTTCCTGATGAGAAACCTTGTGGTTCCTCTCTGGTTCCTGATGAGAAACCCTGTGGTTCCTCTGAGGCTCCTGATGAGAAACCCTGTGGTTCCTCTGAGGCTCCAGATGAGAAACCCTGTGGTTCCTCTGAGGCTCCTGATGAGAAACCCTGTGGTTCCTCCGAGGCTCCTGATGAGAAACCCTGTGGTTCCTCCGAGGCTCCTGATGAGAAACCCTGTGGTTCCTCTGAGGCTCCTGATGAGAAACCCTGTGGTTCCTCTGAGGCTCCTGATAAGAAACCCTTTGGTTCCTCTGAGGCTCCTGATGAGAAACCCTGTGGTTCCTCTGAGGCTCCTGATGAGAAACCCTGTGGTTCCTCTGAGGCTCCTGATGAGAAACCCTGTGGTTCCTCTAAGGCTCCTGATGAGAAACCCTGTGGTTCCTCTCTGGCTTCTGATGAGAAACCCTGTGGTTCCTCTAAGGCTCCTGATGAGAAACCCTGTGGTTCCTCTGAGACTCCAGATGAGAAACCCTGTGGTTCCTCTGAGACTCCTGATGAGAAACCCTGTGGTTCCTCTCTGGTTCCTGACGAGAAACCTTGTGGTTCCTCTCTGGTTCCTGATGAGAAACCCTGTGGTTCCTCTGAGGCTCCTGATGAGAAACCCTGTGGTTCCTCTGAGGCTCCTGATGAGAAACCTTGTGGTTCCTCTCTGGTTCCTGATGAGAAACCATGTGGTTCCTCTGAGGCTCCTAATGAGAAACCATGTGGTTCCTCTGAGGCTCCTGATGAGAAACCCTGTGGTTCCTCTGAGGCTCCTGATGAGAAACCCTGTGGTTCCTCTGAGGCTCCAGATGAGAAACCCTGTGGTTCCTCTCTGGTTCCTGATGAGAAACCTTGTGGTTCCTCTGTGTTCCCCTGATGAGAAACCCTGTGGTTCCTCTGAGGCTCCAGATGAGAAACCCTGTGGTTCCTCTCTGGTTCCTGATGAGAAACCTTGTGGTTCCTCTGAGGCTCCAGATGAGAAACCCTGTGGTTCCTCTCTGGTTCCTGATGAGAAACCTTGTGGTTCCTCTGTGTTCCCCTGATGAGAAACCCTGTGGTTCCTCTGAGGCTCCTGATGAGAAACCCTGTGGTTCCTCTGTGTTCCCCTGATGAGAAACCAGTTGTTCCTCTGAGGCTCCTGATGAGAAACTCTGTGGTTCCTCTGAGGCTCCTGATGAGAAACCATGTGGTTCCTCTGAGGCTCCTGATGAGAAACCCTGTGGTTCCTCTGAGGCTCCTGATGAGAAACCCTGTGGTTCCTCTGAGGCTCCTGATGAGAAACCCTGTGGTTCCTCTGAGGCTCCTGATGAGAAACCAGTTGTTCCTCTGAGGCTCCTGATGAGAAACCCTGTGGTTCCTCTGAGGCTCCTGATGAGAAACCCTGTGGTTCCTCTCTGGTTCCTGATGAGAAACCCTGTGGTTCCTCTGAGGCTCCTGATGAGAAACCCTGTGGTTCCTCTGAGGCTCCTGATGAGAAACCCTGTGGTTCCTCTGAGGCTCCTGATGAGAAACCCTGTGGTTCCTCCGAGGCTCCTGATGAGAAACCTTGTGGTTCCTCTGAGGCTCCTGATGAGAAACCCTGTGGTTCCTCTGAGGCTCCTGATGAGAAACCAGTTGTTCCTCTGAGGCTCCTGATGAGAAACCCTGTGGTTCCTCTGAGGCTCCTGATGAGAAACCTTGTGGTTCCTCTGAGGCTCCTGATGAGAAACCATGTGGTTCCTCTGAGGCTCCTGATGAGAAACCCTGTGGTTCCTCTGAGGCCCCTGATGAGAAACCCTGTGGTTCCTCTGAGGCTCCTGATGAGAAACCCTGTGGTTCCTCTGAGGCTCCTGATGAGAAACCCTGTGGTTCCTCTGAGGCTCCTAATGAGAAACCCTGTGGTTCCTCTGAGTCTCCTGATGAGAAACCCTGTGGTTCCTCTCTGGTTCCTGATGAGAAACCTTGTGGTTCCTCTGAGGCTCCTGATGAGAAACCCTGTGGTTCCTCTCTGGTTCCTGATGAGAAACCTTGTGGTGCCTCTGAGGCTCCTGATGAGAAACCCTGTGGTTCCTCTGAGGCTCCTGATGAGAAACCCTGTGGTTCCTCTGAGACTCCTGATGAGAAACCCTGTGGTTCCTCTCTGGTTCCTGAGGCGACTGAGCTCGAGACCCCCTGCTGAGGTGAAGCCAACCCGAGCAGAAGAAGGTGATTCTGCAGGTTTCACCACTTTATGAGTGTGAGCAGATGTTATCATTCCTTCAGAGGCCACTTCTGGCTCCGTCCTCCCGGCGGCTGAGAACATGAGCAGTGAGACGATGAGGGGAACTCAGGTGTAAACGCTGCTGGCTCCTGGATGGAGATCACACTGACTAACGAGCAGAGCTGATCCTCCTCTTCATCGTTTCAGGCTCCGAGCTACAGAACTGATCCAGGTGCTGCTGGATCCTGATCTAGTCTCCTGGACAAAACCAGAGAGACAACTGGAGATTCCTTATTTCTGTTGCTCCTACACTTTAATATTAAGATGGATTTTTTTACAGCCACTTGTAAGACTCACAGTGGCAGAGAACATCTTGCTGACTGGACGTTCCTCCTCCTTCATCAATTAGTCCTTAACTTTTCATTTTAACGAGCTTCCCGTCAGTCTAAGGACCTTGTCTGCACTAATGTGGACATTCTTTTGAACCCATATTTCCCTGTTTATTTAGAATTTATGTAACAGATGCTTCTACCTAATTCCAGGGGAACTGGGATCCACTGTGAGGAATGCACCTGGTTGTTCAGCGCTCTTAGTTAAGTTTTTAAATTTCAGGGGAACGATGTTGAAGCAGATTACAGAAGAGTTTTTGTTTACAAAAACAATGATGAAGATAACAATGAAGAAAATTCAGGTGCAGACATTGTCCCTGATGAGCCACAGCCGGTGGGCAGACATGTTCGAGGAGGAGGAGGAGGAGGAAGAGGAAGAGGAGGAGAAGGAGGAGGAAGAAGTGGCAGGATATCTCTGGAACTTTAGAGGGATCTTAATGATTTACAGTGTGAGACAAATGTTGAAGCAGCCCATTAGTTGTGTACGTCTGTTTCTGCTCCAGAGGAAGAATATTTTCCTGGTTATTTTGACTTTATCTGACAGATGCTTCTATACCTCTTTAACTGAAATCCTTCCAGGAGAGATGGAATCCACTGTGGGGAATGCACCTGGTTGTTCAGCGCTCTTAGTTAAGTTTTTAAATTTCAGGGGAACAATGTTGAAGCAGATTACAGAAGAGTTTTGTTTACAAAAACAATGATGAAGATAACAATGAAGAAGATTCAGATTCAGACATTGTCCCTGATGAGCCACAGCCGGTGGGAGACATGTTCGAGGAGGAGGAGGAGGAAGAAGTGGGAGGATTAAGTTGAGTTTACTCTGGAACTTTAGAGGGAATTTAATGATTTACAGTGTGAGACAAATGTTGAAGCAGCCCATTAGTTGTGTAGTGTTTTGTGTGTCTGTTTCTGCTCCAGAGGAAGAGACAACGGGTTCAGTACAAGTTGCAGCTCTTTAGAAAACCCTCAGGTTTTTAAGGTGCCTGTTTTCAAACAAGTTTTTATTAGGCCCCTTAGGTCTTAATTAAAAAAAATAATAAAGATCTCACTTAAAATTTATTTGAGAGCATATCTGTGTCCAGACAGGAATGTGGCCATAAAGACAAAGATCTGTGGGACACTGGGCAGGACACTGTGGTCCGGGTCCAACTGCTCCGGGCTCCAGATCAATCCACAGAACTTTGTTTTACACAAACTCACAGAAAGCAAAGTTTTTTAAATGCTGCTTTTTGGACTTTGTTAAAATCTCTTTGTGTTTGTTTGTGGACGAAAGGAAACAAACTGAGGAAAAGGTAGAAATGTGAGGGTTGTGACTTACTATGTTCATGAGGGTGAGCAGGTAGTTCTGCACATGCTCCTTCCCGTGGAATCGAACCACCGAGTCGTCGACCCCCAGCAGGATTTCGATGTTGTAGTCGTCCTCTCCGGCGTCCCGGCGGCGGCGGCTGATGGTGGCGTTGACCTGCTGGGCCACAGAGTCCAGAGTCCCGGGGACATCCAGCTGTGGTTCTGAACAGAGATCATACAGATGTTTGTGTCAGAGTTTTCATTTCATACATTCCTACTCTGTTGCTGAAATTAGGAAACAACGTCTGAGGATTAACTTTAAGAGTTAAGCTCAACTTCAACAAATATTCTGCATAAAATAAAACAAAAGACTCATAAAGCTTCGGTTTGAGGAGCAACTCATGATCATCTGGGAATTACATCATCATGAACTCATTATGAAATGATAGTTCTGCCCGATTTGATACGCACAGTGTGAATCTGACTTCACATCCATTTGATCTGTAATCAGATTGGTTTGATATTATCTGATGTTCAGGGCGGAGTCAGGCTTCTGTTGACTGGAGTGATTCCAACACGATGAAGAAGGAAATGGAGGAGATGAAGGAGACGGAGGAGTGAGGAGATGAAGGAGATGAAGGAGATGAAGGAGATGAAGGAGATGAAGGAGATGGAGGAGATGAAGGAGATGAAGGAGTGAGGAGATGGAGAAGATGGAAGAGATGAAGGAGATGAAGGAGATGAAGGATTGAGGAGCAGCAGCAAGTGTGTGTTGTTCTGTTATGAATCAATCTAGTTTGAATAGATTTGAGTTTATTCAACAGTTTGTTACAAAAATCAAGCAAAGTGAAGATGACACGTTGGACTCAACTGTTAAAAGCATAATGTTCATTGATTATCAGCCAAAAAAAGTATTTATACACTGATTGTTGAATGTGAAAAGGATTTTTTATTGCAGCAAAACAAAACTTGAAGTTTGAGTTTCCATCCACTTGGTCATGTACCTACAAGTTTATATATTTTAAATGTTGTCAGTGATAAACATTGTCAGATTATTATTAGTCTTTCTATATAAATGACTCCAGCTGGAAATAAGCAAAACTTGAATCAAAAACAAAACTGTCATGAAAAGGATCCTTCACTCAGAACAGCACAGAGTGAATCTGAACCTGCAGCAGTTAACGTGCCTCGGAGGCAGTAACACAACCAGTGTGACGTGTGAACACACAACCTGCAGTAACACAACCAGTGTGACGTGTGAACAAACCACCTGCAGTAACACAACCAGTGTGACGTGTGAACAAACAACCTGCTGCAAAACACTCAGCTAATGACACTTCATGTTCACTTGCTGAACGAAGCCTCGGGCTGTGACGACTCTCGAGCTCATGAGTCGATGAAACGCTGAGGATCTCTTCACTGTGACAACAAGGAGAACGAGTGTGTGAGAGCGTTCAGGTCCTTCAGACTCTTCACTGTCATTCAGAGCCCCCCCCTCAAGAACTGGACCCACACAAATTGACTTTATGATCAGGATTAGGATTAGGATCGAGACCCCCACCTCAAGGATGTGTTAAATTAACACATATTATATTATATTATACTGCATTACATTGCATATTGCAATTTGACACTGTTCACTGTTTTGCATTTTGCATTTCACTTTTTACTTCACTTTTTATATCTTTTATCTTTTATATATTTTTATATAGATATGTTTATGTCTAAATAAATGTTACTTTGTATAAATATTAGAAAAAGTGAGTAAATAATAAGTAAATAGTGAGTAAATATATATTGTTTTTTATTGTTTTTCTCATGTGTGGTGTATTTATTGTGTTTTTATGTTTCTGTGTTCATTGTATGCACCAAAAACCAGAGCAAATTCCAGGTAAATTCTGATTCTGATTCTGATTCTGATTCTGATCCTGATTCTGATTCTGATCTTGATTCTGATTCTGACTCTGACTCTGATTCTGATTCTGATTCTGATTCTGATTCTGATTCTGATTCTGATCCTGATCCTGATTCTGATTCTGATTCTGATTCTGATGTCCCTTATTCCAGCTGAGCTCTGAGCGTCTCTGTCCAGCCTCCAGGAGACGACTGCTGAGATGAAAACCTTCATCTGGTCCCAGTGGTAATCCTCGACCAGCGAGTGGCCACAGAAATCCCTCCACACTCAACTGCAGATTTAATTTTCCACTATAATGACAGAATTAAAACGCTCGGGCAGCAGCAGCAGCAGCTTGGTCATTAAAGAGACGCAGGTTCAAACCCCAGCTGGGAGAGATGTGAATAAATGATCAGCGTGAGTCTGTGGCTGCTTGTGATTCTAACTCTGTTACGTTTGATTTGGTCTCAACTTCAACAGAGTTTGTTTTTGTTAGTTTTGTTCGTGCTTCACTTTAATCTCAGATCATCTTTAGATTGAGAGGAGATGAATCTGAACCCTGCGTGTTTATCGCAGGTGTTTAATCAGAGGAGGTTGTTTTCTGAGGCTTCATCGTTCAGAACCTTTACTCCAAAGTGTGTTCAACTCTTCGAAAGCAGAAACGCTGCCATTGGACTCGTTAACGTTTCCATCAGAACAATTTTCTCTAGATCGCCTGAATGTGAAAACCCTGCAATCATTTCTACAGCAAGCGAACAGCGACGTGACCCCTCTGAAGGTCATCGGACCCCCGGACGAGCCACAGCTGAATAACATCTCCCTCTCTGGCCTCCAGCTGTGCATGTGATGGTTCCCTGTGCACTTCCACACCAGCAGATCTTCATTCTGACCATAAGATTGATCATAAACTGGAGGTGAGGGAGGTCTTCTTCTGTGGTAATGTCCATAAACGTCCATAAACAGCGCCGGCGTTGGACAGAAGATTGGGTTCACGCAGGTTCACGCAGCCCATTTACAAACCAGCCAGGGCTCGGGACACAAAGGTCACAGCAGCCGGTGTATCAGAGGTTCTGGTCAGTCATCATCCTGCCGTGTTAGAGCATCTGGCAGCCGGGGGGGTCAAAACAAATCTCATCTCATCGGCTTCGGCTCAACCTGACGAACGTGTCGGAGCTCGGAACTGAGAGTGACCTTCACTGCTCTTCACTGCTGATGGAAATATAACCAGGGAGATGAATATGAGTATTTATTCATGACCTTCAATCTCATGTCGGGATATTAACACTTCAGAACCCTCAGAAGAAGACGGAGACGTTCAGGTTCCTCAGCTGGAGACGTCCTCACTCACATGTTCAAATGATCTGACCAGGACAGCTCTTGAGGATGAGAAGCTCACGTTACAGCCGAGGATCTCTTCACTGAGCAACAAGGACCACGAGTGTGTGAGGAGTCCCCCCCCCCCTCAGGAGCTGGACCCAAACAAAGTGACATTATGATCAGGAATCAGATTTATCTTTAGAGCAGCTTCCATCAGACCATGAAACTGCTTCTCTTATTATTCATGACCGTTCAGTCTCATGTTGGGATATTAACACTTCAGAACCTTCAGAAGAAGACGGAGACGTTCAGGAGCCTCAGCTGGAGACGTCCTCACTCACATGTTCAAATCATCTGACCATGGTTACAGGTGTCTTACAGTCATAATGACTCCAGTTTTTATATTGTGCCATACTGTTTCCTGTGAACACTTAATAAAGTAAAGGTGTCAGTGAAGGTATTGGGTTATGATCTATTTATTTCACCTTTTTAAAAACTTTGCAGTGTATAATGACTGAGTGTAAAAAGTTATATAGCGAGTCAAATTCTGTTCTATTCATAATAAAGTTAAACTCTTTAAAGTAACATTCATTTCATAATAAATTCTATTTGGAGTAAAATGATGTACCATTTATAATTTTGATTTCTGTATTGAGTAAAATTCAATTCTATACAGAGTAAAACTAGGGTAGAGTTGTTTTTATTTTATGCTAAATGGAGTGAATTATCATCATGTAGAGTACAATTATTGCACTGAATAGAGTAAATTTAACTCTGAAAGTTTAACTCTGTCATAAGAGTACATTTTACTCCATTTAGACTGGGACCAAATGTTGTCTTTTTATTCATTTTATTTTATTTTATTTATTTTATTTATTTTATTTATTTTATTTATTTTATTTATTTTATTTATTTTATTTATTTTATTTATTTTATTTATTTTATTTATTTTATTCAATTTGAGTAAAATTGACTGTGCAGGAAAGCTCATGACGATGAGAAGCCCACGTTACAGCTTGATCAGGAATCAGATTTATCTTTAAAGCAGCGTCCATCAATCCATGAAACTGCTTCTATTATTATTCATGACCGTTCAGTCTCATGTCGGGATATTAACACTTCAGAACCCTCAGAAGAAGATGGAGACGTTCAGGAGCCTCAGCTGGAGACGTCCTCACTCACATGTTCAAATCATCTGACCATGGTTACAGGTGTCTTACAGTCATAATGACTCCAGTTTTTATATTGTGCCATACTGTTTCCTGTGAACACTTAATAAAGTAAAGGTGTCAGTGAAGGTATTGGGTTCTGATCTATTTATTTCACCTTTTTAAAAACTTTGCAGTGTATAATGACTGTGTGTAAAAAGTTATATAGCGAGTCAAATTCTGTTCTATTCATAATTAAGTTAAACTCTTTAAAGTAACATTCATTTCATAATAAATTCTATTTGGAGTAAAATGATGTACCATTTATAATTTTGATTTCTGTATTGAGTAAAATTCAGTTCTATACAGAGTTAAACTATAGGGTAGAGTAGGGTTGTTTTTATTTTATGCTAAATGGAGTGAATTATCATCATGTAGAGTAAAATTCTTGCACTAAATAGAGTAAATTTAACTCTGAAAGTTTAACTGTCATAAGAGTAAATTTTACTGCATTTAGACTGGGACCAAATGTTGTCTTTTTATTTATTTATTTTATTTATTTTATTTATTTTATTTATTTTATTTATTTTATTTATTTTATTTATTTTATTTATTTTATTTATTTTATTTATTTTATTTATTTTATTTATTTTGAGTAAAATTTACTGTGCAGGAAAGATCATGACGATGAGAAGCTCACGTTACAGCTTGATCAGGAATCAGATTTATCTTTAAAGCAGCGTCCATCACACCATGAAACTGCTTCTCTTATTATTCATGATCGTTCAGTCTCATGTCGGGATATTAACACTTCAGAACCTTCAGAAGAAGATGGAGACGTTCAGGTTCCTCAGCTGGAGACGTCCTCACTCACATGTTCAAATCATCTGAATATTAAAAAAACAATCTCCCCAGTTCCTCAGAAGATATCTGCAATCCTAATAAATAATTTAATTCTAATTCTTGATATTTCATTACCCGGCCTGTTTAGATGTCTGGCACGAGGGTAGAAATCTCAGGCCCATAAATAACAGCAGGAGCCATTTTTCATAATTCCCAGGATGCTTCACTCCGCAGACAGCTCGCTGATTGAGTGCAGCCGGAGCTAAAGCAAATAGTGAGGAACGGCTTCCGCCTCGGCCGCGGCCCGTCTCTCCGACAGAGTTGGGATTGTGGAGCACATTCCTCTCCTCCGCCGCTCCCGTCATGACACAGGCATTCTTGTGCAGCGGGCCAGCTCCCCCCGCCCCCCCATCCCTCCCCTCCCTCCTCTAGAGTAAACAGGCTTTCTGAGGTCCCTACTTCAAACGCACACAGGACTTCCCCTCAGCAGCGCTCCTTAAGACCACTAGTGTGCTTCAGTCAGCGCCTGGTCCCCCGGGGGCCGCGGGGGGGGGGGGGGGGGGGGGCGGCCCGGCCAGCTCCTGCCCACACGTGGCACGGAAAGCAAGGTGGCAACGAGGCTAAAAATGGCACCGCGGCAGGCGACAGGCGGCTCGCCATCAGCCGGGAGTGGAAATCTACTGTGTCTGCTGCTGCTGAGGGCGTGAACATCCACACTGCAGCCGTCACACAGACTCACACGTTCCTGCAACGCCATCAACACCAGGAACACAGATACACTGCAAGAGTGACACGTTACTTATAGTAAAACCAAAGAGGGGATATTTGCATTTGCTTGCCTATTTTTCAAACGCACAAACAAGTGGGACAAAGCTTCTGCAGATGTTCTAAACGACAAATAAGAAAAAAGGCATTCAGCCCAACATGCATCCCGGGCATCACAGCAACATTAAGCAGCATTTCTGCATAAAATATGGTTCATAATCCTTTTTTCTGCCTCTGCTGTGTAGCGGGACGGCAGGATGAAACGATACGGAAACGCACATTAAGATTGAGGACGGGAATTTACATAAACTTCAGTGTGTGAGCTGAAAGTCATTTTGGCTCTCGGGCAAAAATTGGGAGCGAAAGCAACGTGGGAGCGAGTGAGGAGAAGCTTTAGAGTTCAAACGATAACAGTTCAGTTAAGTTGCTGCGAGTCGAGGTTGAAAGGAATCGTTTGAGACGAGAAATCCTCCGACGCTCACGTCTCTGTGTCGTGAACTGTAACATCAATCACTTCCTCCTCCAGCTTTCAGGCATTCTGCTGCAGCATCAGCAGGTGCTAATGGAGGTTTAGGCTTAGTGTGATCTCATGGACCGGGAAAAAGAGCAAAGGATCATGGGTAGAGAGCGTCCCTCTGAATGTGGAGGTTGAAAAGGAGGAAATCTGAAAAGGATTTCGCCAAACGAAGCAGGAAACGGGACGCCTCATCAAAACGTGACAGCCACAGAGAGTCATGATATCATTTGAGGTAAAAGAACAGACGTCACTGTGGTCGTCTGGTAAACACTCGCTTTCAAACGCTTCACTTGTTGTCAGCCGGCGGTTTGAGACCTCAGAGCCCAACTCACTTCCTACAGAAAGGATGAGTAATAACTATTCATGTTTTTGGTCTTTTTGTGCTTTAAAAAACTTTGAACTTTGTTGAACTTTCTTTATTTTCAGACACATTGTGGGTGGAGCCCAGGATCAGGAGGTTTCAGCTGTTATTAGATATTAATACACCAACGGATTAATCTTTATATCTCTGATTTAAGATTTCTTACAACATTTGGATGAATATCTGCAGACAAGTCGATGTTTAAGAAAATCAGTTCAGTGGTTTTTGTATAATCCTGCCGACAGTTTGTTGAATAAAATGTCAAACAGACAATGAATGTGTTATTAGAAGGGATGTGGATTAGATTAAACATGAGCTGTAGCTGCACAGAGATGAAAACTCATTTCAAAAAGTTACTGAACTGACGTGAACAGCAGAGGAAAGTGAAACTGCTGCAGACGCATCCTGGAGGAAGTTGTGATGCAAAGACCCGGAGGTGAAAGAGACGTGTGTCGCTGCAGTTTGGCTCATTTATCAAAATATAATTTCATATATTTAATGTAATTTCTGAGGTTCTGCGACTGCATCATCCACGGGAAGCATCTGGCACCGGCAGTATGAACGACATCTTCTGCTGACTCAGCTTGATTCTCTCCTTCTAATGGGTGGAAGCTGTTTGCTGATCGGGCGGTTTCCCTTTCTCTTCTCTTTCTCATCAGCTCCACTCGACCACAACAAACCAGAATGTGACCATTAGAGCTGCAGATCCTTCCTGGTTGACGACTTGTTTAGGTCCTGCAGCGTTTCTGTGTCACACAAACACAAAGTGAGCGTCTCCTCATTGTCTAGCTACGTGCTGTCGGTGTGATGGTCCGTGTTCCGAGGTGTAATGGACCTGCAGTGGATTTACCGCTGCCACTTTAATTGTCATGTGAGGGAATTGTCGACTCCCTGGGGCACATGGACCCAGCGTAATTACACAGGTTTTTATGATTGAGGTATTATTGCCTCAATACAAGAAAGAAAATCAGCGGTGACAGCAGCTGCAGCAGCAGGAATCACCACAACAGGAGGAAAGATGCTGGCACAGCCACGTCTCCTGGTGGATGCCCCATGCAGGTCTGTGGTTCGGAGCTGAAGGTTCGGCTTCACTGGTAATGGGCTCACGGGGAGATTGAGGCGTAGAGTCGAAGCCAACACTCCCGCCCCCCCACTGAGTCTTATATTAAAGCATCGCTAATGATTTCTAAGTCCCGGCCGCTTTGCCAAAGAAAACAAACTTCGGAGCGAAAGCGAAGGAGCACTAATGATAGAGACGTGTTATCATCAGTTCTTGTGTGAGAAGCGAGTGCAGGAGAACATCTGGGCCTGAGATGGATCTGAAGAACACGAGACTCTGAGAGACAACGTGGGGACAAAAGGGACGAGGTCCTGAGGGGACGTAAGCAACCAGCAGAAACATCCCAGGGACGTCCCGGAGCAAATGAGTGGGATTCCATCTTTAGTGTGGATACAGTTCCAAGTGTATAGTTGTATATTTTAACCTTGTTCCAGTTATTTCTCTCATGAAATACTATATCACTTCAGTATTTTAGTAAAATTAATAGTTGTAGCCTTGACAGCGATCTGTAGTTTCTCTAGTCCGTATCAGTTTATCTTTTATTTGAATTTCAAAGATGTTTCGATGCTTTAGATTCAAGATTCAATTCAAGATTCAAAACTCTATTGCCACACAACTCAGTTTGGAATTTGCCTCAGTGTAACCACAACAACACAACAACCACAACACAACAACATAACCACCTCATCAATAAAAACACAACATACATCCGTGGATCTAAAATACAGATTAAATACAGAATAAAAAGGGTCAGAGGCAGAAGAGACCCGGGGGCCCGAAGTCAAACTGAACCTCATGCAATCAGACATTCTTATCCTTTCATCTCATTATTGTCCAGAAACGTCCTTTATTCTTATTGATTTCATCACAAAACAAACAGGAACGGCCTCAAGTCCAATTCACAAACGCACACATACAAACACAAACAGAGACATGACGTTTGTGCTCATGAATAAAACATTAAAAATCTGCTCATTACAATAAAAAATGTCACTTTGAAGACATTTATCTAACCACCTGCTGGAGGATTTAACATCAGAGTCAATGTTTGTCATCAGAATCAAATCCATCTCTCCGCCCCCCCGGCGCTGCTCTATGATCCTGTTGCAATAAATCCCATGTTATATGAGCCTCTCCACAGGAGGTAATCCAGGCAGATAACATGAAAGACTCCACATCTCACTCCTCTCATCCAACATGTTTCACACTCAGCAAACACACGCTGGTGAGAAGATGATTGACAGTTTCACAACTTGCTCCTACACATGAAATCTGAATCCACGTGTGTGACGGAGAAACAATAAGATCATGAAAGCTTTCGGTCACAGCAGTGGTAACCATGACAACGTGAGTCCCTGGTTTCCTGTGGATCAAACCAGACATTTCATTAAAGTCAAAACGATGTAATAATTGCTGCTCAGTTGTGTTTGGAATCAAGAATCATATCTCAGGCTTGATATTGAAAATCTGAATCTCATATTTGCTGTAAACAGGGTCTGTTGTTGTTGTTGTGGCCTTCAGCTGAATCAGCTCCGTGGCTCATTACTGTCACGAGCACACAAACTGCTACCAAGACAAATTATGCTTATATTCAGGTTTGTGATTTTAATTACTGTAATTACTGTACAAGGTTTGCTCTGATTGGTCGATTGTGTCAGACCAGCCCAGTATGGGAGCTGCAGGATCAGTGTTTTTCGTTGGGAGAGGAACTTCCTTCACCACAGACCTTGTGCTTTTTGATTTTCATGAACTTTAACATTTCAACACTTTTTGCACCTTGATCACTTTTATCACTTTATTACGTTTACACTTTACTTTACAGAAACTTAACTTATGCTGCGTGCTGTACGTGAATCTGTATGTTTATTTATCTGTATGTTTATTTAGTATTAGCAAATGTCTTGTTGTCGTATCTGTTGTGCCTGTGCACTTTATACGTTTCACCTTGGGAAACGTTTTATCGATTTCTTTGTATGTCTGAACATGTAAAGTAAATTGACAATAAAGCTACTATTGAATTTTAAATAACCTTTATAAGTGACTAGAGCGAAGAAAGAGAACTGAAGCTTTGTGTGTCTCTTTTAAATAACACAGCAGTTGATTATGATATTGAGAAGGAAAGCTTTTCCATTGGCTGGGTCTCTGATGTGTCCCTCAAAGACACGAGGACATGAGGACTCTGATCAGGTCAAATATCAACGTGAGTCCCTCAGGTGCACAGTTACTGCAGCTGAGTTTGTTCCACATAGTGAGTTACTCTGTTATCATTCATCTGATCGAGGTGAGAGGAACGAGAGACAATAGTGGAAAACTTTCTGAGATTTAAATCTGATTCAAATCTTATCTCTTTACCTGGAGATCAGACTGAGAGGAAGGATTTTAATTTGATTTATTCAAGTTGTTCCTTTCAGAGGAAAAACTTGAAAACACACATTATCTCCAAGGTTCTCGACATCCTGAGGTTAGGACATTATAATATTACAGAGAAACATATTTAACACAGCGAGCAAGTACTTCCCAGCGAGAACAGACCAGAAATATCAACACATAGATTTAAAACTTATGCCACAAGATAATATAAAACTTATAATTAAGTATTGATTTTTCTGTACGTATGAGTAGAAGAGAATCTGAGTTTGTGAGAACTTCACAGATGTTTGATCTTCATATTTTAACTCAAGCTGTATCTTTCTCTTCTGGTCTTAAAGCTGACCCATGTGAGTAACTCTAACAAACATGAAACACAGGAGACGAATCAAGCTTCTGAACCTCGAGCGTTTCCTTTCACTCGAACCCGTCTCCACCCACAGAAACTCTGAGTGTGTCTCTGTTGCTGGCTTATCTGTTGTGGAGTCGTAGTAGTTGGTGAAACAGGATCTCCGGCGTGTGTGGGTGTGTGTTTGTGTGCGAGTGCGGAGGCCGAGCCCAGCGAGCCCCGGGGCAGACACACACCCGGCCTTGTTCGGGTCGCTCGGTTACAACATGCTGCAAAACTTAGGCTTCATTCATGAGAGGGTGCGAACGGCCTCGGGGAAGAAATGCTCACTGTATTTCCTTTCAGGGAGTTCAATATATTTTGGTGACCTGCATCCGTTACTTTTTTCTCTCTTTCTCTTAAAGTACAACCGGCCCAATGTCATCGCTGAAAGGTCAAGTGACAAACACTTTCCACTCTGGGCCCAACACAAATGATAAAATGCTGAAGTGAAATCCTGGGATGTGAATGGAACCTGGAGGAGGGTTTGGTCCCGGAGCAAATGAGTGGGATTCCATCTTTAGTGTTGATTCAGTTCCAAGTGTAGTTTACTATTTTAACCTTGTTTCAGTTCTTTCTCTCATGAAATACTTTATTAATTGAGTATTTGAGAAAAAATACTTGTAGCCTTGGCAGCCATCTGTAGTTTCTCTAGTCCGTATCAGTTTATCTTTTATCTTAATTTTAAAGTTGTTTCGATGCTTTAGATTCAAGATTCAATTCAAGATTCAAAACTCTATTGCCACACAACTCAGTTTGGAATTTGCCTCAATGTAACCACAACAGCACAACAATCACAACACAACAACATAACCCCCTCCCCATAAAAACACAACATACATCCGTGGATCTAAAATACAGATTAAATACAGAATAAAAATAGAGTAAAATCTAGTAAAAATAGAATAGGACGTCCGGTGTTTTAAAATACAAAACAAAGTAAAATTCAGTTTTGTAAAGTGCTGATGAAGGATCGAGGAGACGTTTAGTGATTAGAAGTTTAGCAGTAGGAGCTGCTGAGGAAACAGGAAGTCTTAGTTTTGATGGCCTTTTGAGTCTTTTCCCTGGGGGGGGGGGGGGTATCGTATATGTCAGAGTTTGATATCGATGTTTTTTTGAGGCGATGTAGACGATTCTGTTCAGCTGCTTTCTGAGTTGAGCTGTGGAGTCGATGAACCTCAGAGATACAGAGAAGGTGAGAGAACTTTCTATCGCAGCTTTCTGGACACGGCAAACGTTTTGAGTATCTGAGAGGACGTAGAACTGTCCAGTCGTTCTACCTCCACCAGCTCTTTAAGGCTCTTATATACTACTACGTGTCCGTTTCTCGGAGAGGTCTCAACGGGGGGCAAAGAGTCTTTTTGATTTTTACTTCTCCGACACAGTACGTATGAAAAAATTCATCGCCAAACCCATAGGTGGCGCAACGGAAGACGAACTCAGAGAAGCCTACCCCATTTGGGAAGAAGAAGTCCATGTGTCTCTGTTTACATGTTAGCTTGCGTCCCACACACTGAACCATGGCAACTAACAGAACTAAATAAAGTGCACACATGCCCTCAGTGCTCTAACGAGCCACCGTCAGCCGGACAACTCTGCTGGCTTAACACACACGTCACATTAATCGTAGAATCATAGTTGTGTTCGTGTTTGTTGCTACAAGTAAACAGGAAGTTGGAGGTCCGGAAATACGGTCAACCAATCACAGTCAAGAGCGGTCCGTGGGGTCTCCGAAATAAACACGTACAGTTAGAAAAATCAGACGTGTACGAAAACTTCTCCGAGGCGCTCGGAGAGGGCGTTCCACGACGGATAGGGCGGTCTTATCTGTCCGTAATAGAAAAAACGGAGAGGCATAAATTGGCCTTTAGTTTTGGAGACATGACCTAATCATCTGCTGATTCACGGTCGCACAAGATCCGCCCTGCAACTGCCAGCAAAGCTTTCATTTAAAGTTTAAAAATAAAGTACAAACATAGATAAATAAATACCATCTGATATCTTATCTGTAGCTTTGAACCAGATCTCACTGTTTCCATCTGGAGATGAATAACACCTGAGTGCATCTGCTGATAAAAACTTAAATGCCGTGAAGAGAGAAAAGATCCTCCGATTATTCAGTCCAACTGAAAGAAGCATCAAAGTCCTACAAAAGATTAAGATCTGTCAATTTACTGTAAGTAAAATATTTAGGGGAAATAACTTGGCAGGAAATAACAAGTGAGTAAGAAGTTAAAAAAGAGCAGTGAGCTACAAACTGAAACTAGTCACAAACATCTCAGAAATCAGAATCTGAGATTTCATTGATGCACGGATGTCATTTCTCGACTCACACATTGCGTTATCGAAGCTCTACCACAATGAAAAGACACTTTAATGAATCAAAGAGATGCAAACAACACACAACTCATTTGTTTTGTGTCACATGAACAGATGGAGTCATGCCTCTGCCTCCGTATCTGTGTGTTAATGACACAGAGGATGTAGAATCACAACAAGCAACAAGAATGTGAAGTATTTGGCAGTTCCCAGCAGAGAGAGTGAAAGGAAAGAAGAGAGAGAGATCCACACGAAACCCGTCCAGCTGCCGTCTGACTTCTGGAAAAGCAACCGTGTGATTCACAGCGAGTCAGAGGAGAACACACAATCGGGTGTTTTGGGTTCAAAATATTGCTCAACGATCCCGAGGCCTTTTCCATCCTGCCTCCAGATCCCTGGCTCGGGCCGGAGCGGCTAATTATCACCAGGTTTCAAATGGAAAGAACTCATCAGACGTAGTCGGGGCTCATACGACTGAAGACGTGAGGCAATGTGGAAAATATCTCCGCAATCTGCTGGTTCACGGTGCAGAGGGGGGGGGGGGGGGAGGAGGGAAGAGCCATCAGCCGGAGCAGGATCAGGATCAGCTTCTCTAAAGACAGATTCACTCTGGGAACCACGCTGCAGAGTTTCTTATCTCTGGATTTAACATGCATCCAAGGTGAAGGTTGAGGATTTGCAGGACACGTCATATCAATCACACACTCTCACACACACACGCACACACACACACACACACACACTCCAGAGGAGGGAGGGACACAACTCCTGTTTACATCACACCAGTGGAACAATCCTAAGTAACAACACCCGAACAAACACAAGAACCGCCAACGTTTCTAGATTACTGGAGGTAAATTGCTTTTCCTTATCAACACACACATCTCACTGACACACACACAATGTGTAATACATACACACCAGAGTCACATGCGGACAATAGCAATCAAAGAGTGATGAGTCTGTTTTAACCTTGTGATGCTTCATCATGTGGGAGGTGCCGAGGATTAATTTGCTCTTATCACGAGATATCAGTGCAAAAAGCTATATATATATATATATATATATATATATATATATATATATATATATATATATATTCTTCTTTTCAATTGCAGCATTGAGCTTTGTGCAGACACTGAAAAACCACTTTTGTGAGGTCTAGACAAAATGAGTTAGATCCCAGAATCATCCCACACGCTGCAGTGTTTTCTCTTTTGTCTGCAAAGTCAAGAAACCACAAAAGTCTCAAAGCACCGAGCTGTTGTTGTGGTGCATGAGTTCAAGGTTGAGTTTGAAGTTGTCGAGTCTCAAATTGATGGCAAATTACTGCTGCTGCAAACAACACAACAGGCCGAGGTCGACAACTGGTAAAGAGACAGAGTGAAGTTGTGTTAATGTCACCAGATGACTGCTCTTTGTGTGTCTGAGTCTCACTGTGAACTCTGCAGAAAAGCTTTTCACTCACAGGAAACTGAAGGGATTTCAGATGTCTCTGCAGCAGAAGGATCAACATGTGTGTGTGTGTTGCTGTTCACACAGTTTGATCCCACATCAGAACCATGATCACAACAAGACGGGAGGAGAAACTCAAACTGTGTCTCCAGATGTTCGGCCTCGTTAGCGACTGTTTGCTGGAGAATCTGTTAATTGGCGTCTCGGCAGCAGAAGGAAGCTTCTGGGTTCTGCGTGGGCTTTACTCCAGGTTCTCCAGGTTCCTCCCACAGAGCAGAAACACACGATGGAGCTCGGATGATTGAAGGCTGTTAATGGAGCCGACGGTGTGAATGTGGGAGTGAATGGTTGTTTGTCTCTGTGAGACGCTGGTGAACCTCTCACTCAGCGTCTGGATCCAGCTCCTGGCTCCTCAGGGAGAAGCTGGATGATGGATGGATGGAGATGTCTACAGGAACTATCTCCTAATGAATAATGCTGATCAGCCCCTGGTTAAAGATACCGAACATGCGCTGTAACCATTTAATAATCTCTTTATCGACCTGGACTTAAAACATGTTTGTGTAAGTTTCTACATTAAGTGCAAAGACAGGTTTGAGCAGCTGAAGGAGGTTTGTTCTCACAACCGGGTCCAGACGTTCTCCAGAGGTTTCAACACAGCAGGAGGTTCTTCTCTTTCCCAGGAGAAAGATCTGGAGCTTCGCACTCAAACGTTTGCTTTCATCTCTCACCAGAGTTCAGGAGATTCTCTAGAGTTCAGTGTGTGAAAGCAATTTGTAGAGACAGAGGAGGAGGAGGTGTCTCAGCAGATAAGTGGATCTGTGGCAGGATTGCTGGTGCATTAGTGGAAATGGGTTGTTTATAAGGCTGTTGGCTGTTTAACAAGCTGAAAACTACAGTGAAGCAAACACGAGGAGAGAACCGGAACCAGCTCATCAACTTATCAGCTGCAGTAAATGATCCGGAGTTGACTCATCACAGTTCTCAGAATCAGAGAGAATCGTCTCTTACAAGACACAAAACATTCTGCTCCTCTTCCTCCGAGGATCCAACTCCTGATGAAACCTGTCTGGCTCCTGATAGAAGCTTCCTCTGCTTCACCTGGAAACATGTTGTGAAACTGGATCCTCCTCTGACTCCAGCAGCTTCATGCAGACTTCAGGAAGCCTCTGTGGAGCTGCGGCTGATTTGGAAATCAAAGAAATCGTGAGTCTGGTGAGGAGACATGACTCAGCAGATCCTCTCACAACAGACTACAGTTTAAACGATTCATGAGTAACTCGAGTAGATCCACTTCTAAAGATCATTGATTTAAAGTCTCGGCCGTGAAGCTTCTTTTAATCCACACACAGCTGCTGAATGTGTGTAGACGAGCTGTTGTGTTGCTCAGTGGGAACTGTTTCACACGGACGACAATTACTGTCGCACAACGAGCGTGTTCAGAGGGAACCTGCTCAGATTCTTCCTCTTGGTTCGTGAATCACAAAGAACCGAGACGTTTAAAACTTAGCCCATGAGTTTCTTTACGGTGCTGCCTTCAGGTGCCGTCGGAAAACAGAACACTTCACAGAGCAGCAGCTGTGCACAGTTAGTTCAATTTACTGAAGCTGTTTACTGTTAATTCAAAATAATCATCCGTGTTGTGTTTAATTTACAGCGTTGTCTCTTCACAGCTTTTGGGGAAATCCCTGCAAACAAGTAATACATATTTATTTCTACGTTATAGTAAACACTGAAATTATAGTGTGTGTGTGTGTGAGGAGAAAGGGGGGGCTTCTACACAAACACACACACAAAAGTAGTTCTTATCCAATCACTCGATGGAATAATCAATAGAATACTCGATAACTATAATAATCGACAGCAGCCGCCCCACAACAGACTCTATTAGAGATTGAGACATAAACTCCTGAATGTTACTGACGTTATAAAGTGAGACCTCTATAGAAACAACCAGTGGAGTCGCCCCCTGCTGGTAGTTTGAGAGAAGACAGGTCTACAACCGTCTCCTGGTTTTGTCCGAGGTTTCTTCACGATACTGTTGACAAATATTCGCTCATGTTGGTATATTATATTTTAGCGAATAGATCTTTTGAACATGGTTATAAAACATGATGACATCTTAAAAGCGTCTCGACTCTTATGCTCGGACTCTTTGAACACTATTCCAGATGTTATTCCTCAGCTCTTTCCCCCAGATAATACTTTTTCTACCTGTTCAATGAAGGACCCCCTTGTGTGATGTCATGATATCTCTAGTTTTGGGGTCCCACTCCCCCCGTATAAAACTTCTTGCCCTGCAGGGACAAGGCAGATTTTCAATTTTCACAGTTTCTAGAGCTTGTTCTGACCTGTGAACTTCTTATAATAAACTCTGTTATATTGTAAGTTCTGGGTCCACAGTGTCCTCATTTCAACAACTTCAACAAGACTCTGCTGCTGGAAAGACACGACATCGGTAACTAACATGTTTCTATAGTATTGTAAGTATCTCAGCAGTACTGTGTCACGTGTTCGGCCTTATGTCGTGTTTTAGGTTTAAACTAAAAACTGAAATGAAGTGAAACAGTCCAGCTGCTCCTGAGATGAGAGCTTCAGGTGCACCTGGGAGTTTCCTGCTGTCAGAGAGATCAGCTTCCACCTGGTGCTCCACTACAGACGATCCTCATTTACCTTTCTGTCTCTTCCTCCCTCGAATGCTTCTCATTCCTGCCAGCTCACCAAATTCCTCCTCCTCCTCCTCCTCCTCCTCCTCCTCCTCCTCCTCCTCCTCCTCTTCCTCCTCCTCCTCCTCCTCCTCCTCCCACTCGGCTCAACACATCTGTGTGACAAATATAAATCACAGTTTTCCCTCCTCTGCAGCGAGGATCTCTTTCTCTCCATCTCTTCTCTATCCCCCCCGCCTCACTCCATTCACATTAGCATGTGAAAATGAAAGCTAATATCCAAGTGCTGCTCCGGGTGAATCCCCCCCCGACCCGGCACCGGGCCAGATCTCAGCAGATAAGATCTCCGGGCCACGCGGAGGAGTTCAGACATTTGCTCTCAGTGTAATTCTCATTTCCCTGATATCCTACACACCAATCTGTCAAAAGGACTGGCTGGGTGTGTGTGTGTGTGTGTGTGTGTGTGTGTGTGTGTGTGTGTGTGTGTGTGTGTGTGTGTGTTTGTGTGTGTGTGTGTGTGTAGTTATAAAGGCCAATTTGGCTCAATACATTTTGGCAGGTCCTCACTTTCTCAAATGGCTGTTTGAGGGTTATGACCTGGGTCTAGGGTTAGGATTAGGTATTCAGTGGTGATGGTTCAGGTTAAGGTTAAGGTAAGGGGCTATAGGCAATGCATTATGCCAATTAGTGTCCTCACAACTATAGTATATACTTCATTTTGTGGTGAGCGAGATCTATTCACACATTCACATCCAGGGGAATTGTCTCTTCCTTATGGAACAAAAAGCATAAAGTAAATCTCTACGTTTTAGGGTGAAGACACGTTTTCAAATCAGGTTAGTTTTAAGTTTAAGTAAAGGTTAGGATAAGGGTTATGTTATAGGCAAGTCTCTGGATTAGTGTAATAATTTCTCACGTAATATATATATATATATATATATTTTGCCCTAGTTTGTCCTGAATATTGTGTTGACAAAAGATGTATAAAACCAAAAGAAGAAGAAGCTATTTCCTTTATCATTTCACACAATGTAAGCTCTGCAATTACTGGAAGGAAGAGGTAAATAAACAGAGTGACACAGGTTATCTTCCAGTCCTCTCCCTCTGTGTGCATCTCCATTTGGATGCTTATAATAATAATAATCCTCTTTCACACCTGAGTTTTTCTCACACACACTGATCTGTGAACCCTGTCTCACACGCTGACGTCCGTGGAGGAGACGGAGGATTCCCAGGAGTGATGATGACACTCGGCAGAAACTCAGAAACCTGGATGGATTGAAAGTTTCCCTCGTTTCCTCGGTATACATTCTTAAATTCTTTCCGTGTGTGTGCAAGCACTCCGGAGAAATCGTCTCATCTGCCGAGCAAAGAGCAGAATGAGCAGCGGCAACAATGACCAGGCGGGCGTGTCCATTCATCACCAGAACAATCAGCCCGGCTGCCGTTGTGATTCCAGGCACGTTTTCCATTTGTTTGCACCGGAGTCGTTTTCGCTCCAGAAAAGCACTTTGTCCTCAGAGCTCATCCCGGCTCTTTGACTCTCAGACTCCTGAGAGTCAGCAGCTGAACCAGCAGCTCGGGGGGAAAGTCTTCACCGGGGGGGTCCAAACTTTTCAGGATAGATGAAGAACTGAGTTGGGAAGTTTGGGTTCGACTCACACAAGTTGCACAGAGAATTTGATGAGATTATTTTAGTTATCGAACAAAACCATACGACTCCGAGTTGGAGTCAAACTCAGAAATCTGTCTGAACTCAAACTCACGGGACAAAATGATTTTCGACGTCTTTACAACACTTCAACAATCTCTTAAAAGTGAATTCAGGTAAAAGTGCAAATAAGAATTAAGTGAACTCAACACATGCAGGACAAATAGTCTGACCAACGTAAACATGAAATATATATATCCATATTATATTATTTACTATATATATTTATATTTTTATCCTGCTCATAGTGTATTCATCGTCCTTATATCTTACAATTCCTGTTAATACTGTTATGTTCCATATATATTTCTACTGTACAGATCTTATTTATTGACATTTTCACTTTAATATGCACAATACTCTGCACTTTTACTGCCTTTTTTGCACTTCTGGTTAGACGCTAAACTGCATTTCGCTGTATATGTACTTGTACTGTGCAATGACAATAAAGTTGAATCTAATCTGATCTAATATCTGTAAAGAAACACAGTGATGAACTTAGACAAAGAGAAAGAAGAACAGGTTAAAGCTGAGGTTCAAAGTTCACCCTTGACCTTGAGAAAACTGTTTTATCAGAAGTTCAATGTCACAGAGAAGCTTTCAATCTGCTCCGGATCCAGAAAGAAACTTTCTAAGAAGCTCAACTTGTTGTCTTAACATTTCCAGACAGCTTGAGGAGGAAGTGCATTTCTCCAAAAGATAAGATGTGATGTTTGTCAACCGCTCTCACATGTTTGGAGGAAAGACGTTTGGCCTCTTCAGCTCTTTAGGTTTGATGGGAAACTGACTAAGTTTCCCATCAAGTTGCGAACATTCACAACGTTTCCAGTTCTCCGAAGATAGAAATCTCCTCCATGAATCCCAGTGTTGATCCAGCCCGGCTGCGTACAGACAGAATGTTCTGCGTGGTTATTAGCACCTTTCTGTGTGTAACTCCCCAGGCTCCTGTTTGCTTTCTCTGGCTTCTCCAATCACAGACATTTGTTTTGTAGGAAAGCAGAGAATGCTCGCGGCTGTTTGACTTGCCGGAGCGTCCGAGCCAATTGTTACAACTGAGAAATCAAGCAGAGAGCTGGTGAATTATTTATTGAAGATTCTTGTTTCATAAACATCAAGATAATCTTCTGTTGTAGGTGAAGCTGCCACAGGCACAGTTCCCACAGTCGAGTGGAGACGGCTCCCACACCTTCAGCTGGAAGTCGACTCCAGTCACACAGCAGATTGGGCTACTGCCACTATATCTCTCCTCTCTCATCAGCTGGAATTGTAATATCCACCCGCTCCCAGAGCTGGCTTTCATTATATCTGCCTCGTGTTAAGACTAACTTGGGGAAGACAGCTTTCTGTAATAAGGCACCCTACATTTGGAATGAGGTCCAAAATCTTTAAGGTTGTTCTCATTTGTTTCATTAAGGGAGTTCTCGAGTCTGGTCTCATGTACAGCTGACTTCTCCTGCAGTGATTGTAACGGCTAGTTGACTTGGCCATAGTATTTTATAATGACACATTTTTTTTATACCTTGTATTACTGTATATATATATATATATATATATGCATATTTATTTCATTCTTATTTATTCAATGTATTAACTCTTCAATGTATCAACTCTTCATTGTACCCTCGGCACCGTTGTAAATGAGGGTCTTATCCCTCAATGTGTTTTCCGAGGCTTAAATATATATTCAATCAGATAAACGCTCAGTGTGTGGACAGGTCCAACAGGAACTGGTTTTCTCTGGAAGAAGCTCACTGGTTCCACAGCTAAACTGAATCTATCTCCTCTCAGCGATGTGAGAGCACATCCTGCAGATTACAGGAGATCATGTTCTGGTCCAACAACCACAGCAAACTGTGTTTCCTGCAGATCTCACACTGTCTTCCTCTAGACTTTACTCTTGGAAGCAGACAACACACAGCGAGTTCCCAGTTCAATCTGCTGCAGGCCTGGGGGCAGGTGCTGACTGGAGCCCAAACAAACCACTCAGTAAACTGTGAGATCCACAACTGAGAGAGATACAGAGAGTCTGACGCCGGGAGCAGAAGCTTCTCCAGGAGGAGACGACTACACACAAACACAAAGTGGGATAACGATGCTGCTGCTGCTGCATCCTGGGAGGAGAGTGTGGATCCGTGCTGGAGGAGATCTGTGAAACCATTCAAATACTCTGATTCAAGTCAAGAGCTCTGAAACGTTAGAATTACAGACAGACATCTTGTTCCAGTGGATCCAGGGACTGCAAATCTAAAATGTTCCTCAGTAAACACAAGTCAAACCTCTTCTACAACAAGTTTACAGTTTAATGAGGAGCTGCATAGAGTCTGAATCCTCCCTGAAGGAGCAACAGGAGCAGATCACATCAATGATCTGTGAACAAAACAAGTCACAGCAGCGACTGGGATCAATCAAGGTCACTGAGGTCGAAGAGGCCTGAAGTTCTGCTGAAGACCACAGGAAGTTCACCGCAAACACAACCACCAATTAAACAAGGCCATCAACACAATCTAGAAAGTGGATTTCTACGTTTTCAGACATGTCCAAGGGAATAATTCAAGGAAAACACATATTTAATATATTCAAGTGACTGATATCGATGAGAGTTGCAGCTTGATTGAATCTCAGGGAACTTTCGAGCTTTGGTTTCTCGCTCCAGTAACATCTTAGAATCTGAATCTATGCACATACAATGAATTTTCTGTGGCATGTTTGTGCTTGAGCGTAAATATAAAGACCATAAATGACTCATAAACTGAAATATCCACAGTCTTTGTATAATTTAAATGTTAAAGTTCCTGTCACTGTGTTTCCTGAGCATCTTTGTTTCTACACACACGCTGCTCACAGTCCCACTCTGAGGTCACAACAGGAAACCAGAGGATGAGATTCACTGACTCATCTCACTCTTCAGTATCACTTTCGATATGAAAGGATGTTTTCTATCATTTCCCCATGAGATGAACACTTCTGCTCGTTCTCGTAAACAATCGATACCAAAGCTCTCGTCTGTTCAACACGTGTTTATCATTCAGCCGCTCCTGATGAGTCACTGAAGTGTTCGGTTATTTAAAGGGAGAAACACTAACTGCCTTTAAAAACAATTGGTTTATAGAAACTGCAGAAACCTCGTGACATGACATCAGTTTTTCGGACGATGACCTTCAAGCCAACACAATCAATATCACGATCCTCCAGTCTGTTGGTTCCAGGTATGAAATCCAATCAACACAGCAGAGCCAAGAATCAAACAGCAGTTTGGAACCGCTGAGAGAGAATTCAACATGTTGTTTTTATCTGGAGACGCTGGTCTGAGTCCCTGGGAAACACTGACCTCATGAAACAGAAAACAATTCAGGCTGAATTCTAACAAGATGAATAAAGACGATAATAAAGTTCATCTCCATCGTCTCTACAACTGCAACTGCTTCTGTTTATTACATGTGACACCTCACGTACATCACCATATAAACTACAACGTTCCAGGACAAGCTTCATCCCAGCCAAGTGGAGTGGAGCTGCTATGTGAAGACCTGGGTCTCGGTGGTTCGATTCCTTCACCTCCACCTCCTCTGTCCACCACCAGGAAGCACAAAGGACAAACTGTCCCTTTAACTTCAATCGAGCTCCACGAAATCGTTCACACTTTACAATTTTTAACAGAAAAGTATCAAACCCAGGAAATTTTGTTTTCTACTCCAAACCTGCTCCGTCTCCACATTCAATAAGATGCTTCATTTCTGCAGAGGAGCAGTAACTAGTGGAATTGATTTTCTAAAGGGAAGGTTGCAGCAGCAGCAGCAGCAGGACACAAATCATGTTGACTCCCTGTTGCCTTGATCTCATATTTCATCTCCGGCGTTAATAAGAGGAAGTGAACGTACAGTGAATTCACAGAAACTCATGAGGATGCTGCACGGCCCCTTGTGATCAATGCAATCAGCCCAGCTTCATGATAAATCCTGCTGGTGACACGTTGGGTTTATTCCTCCTGTTGCCCCCCCCTCCTCACCCCCCAGAGAGATGATCATCAACAGACAAACAGGACAATTAGGATTCAAGGGAGCGAAAGTGAAATATTCATTGGACAAATGAAGATTAAGTGTTAATTCAAAATAATCTAAATTATTCAAACTCGACTCATTATTAAAAAGTCATCGTGTTGGGAACCCGGGTCCGTGACTTCCTGTAATGTCACTTCTTACTGGGAATGATATTTCTCTTTTTCCTGATTGCTTTCTTACAGATATGCAGGAAATAAATGATGTGGGACCAAAACCTCAGTCACACTAAAGTGATAATACGTCTGTCATGGTATGATATATTAATATACTGGTGTGGAGTGGAAGTAAAACAATACGCTTCACTATCCTACTTTGATATGAAACTGCAGGATGAATAAAAAGCCAATTTAAATTCACATACTGCAAAAATGCTAATTCTTCTTTAGGATCCAGACAGTAAAACAAATAGAGAACAGTGAGGTCACAAAGCTCAACACTCACTTAAACTCACCCAAGCTGCACAGCCTCATAAATCTTCTAAATCCATGAATCATCCTCGGAGACGTGAATAATATCAGAAATCTCAGGAGGAACAACTTCAAATACAAAAGTGTTTAATCAAAATGCAAAACAATCATTAACAATAAAAGACTAAAGGTTGTCAGTCGCTGACAGGCTTAGTCTCCCACTGCCTGAGGTCATAAATCAAACCAATGTGGCTGTTTCCTGGGGACAATACCCATCAGCACAACATCAATTCATTTTTGATCTTGAAAAACTACCAATAGAAAAGAAGCGTTCATTCCTTTTCGCTCAGCGGCCGATGGAAGGAGCTGAGGAAGAGGTTTTCTGATAGTGAACAATCGCTTCCCAGCAACTCAATTACTGATTCTGCTGCTCCGTAGGTTTTCCTGCTGTGACTCCGGCTTCCTCCTCTGGCAGCTCGGGTTAATTAGAACCTCTCACTCGTCCGTGGGTGTGAATGTGAGCGGTTGTTTGTCACTTTACATTCAGGAGGTTCCTCCTTCTCTCACTTAATCTGGAATTGGCTCCAGAATTGGACAACGTGAGGACAATCGGTGAAGTAACTGGATGAGTGGATGATTCAAAGCAGAGCAACACAACTAACTCCTGTCAGACTTCAGATAACACCGGGTCGGTAAATATTCCCTGTGCTCGTTGTTTCATATTTATCTAACACTTATTAAATATTCAGAACCTGAGCGGTGTCGCTGCTGGTTGAAGTTCTGGAGCTGTTTTGTCACACGAGTCCAAACTTTTCCTCGTTCATGAAAACAGACGTATTAAATCGATCATGTGATGACAGCTGCTGACGCCATCTGACAAAAATCCAATCAGCATTTCCTTAAAACTGTCGGGTAAATAATAATAAAAGATCCCAATGAATAATCCCACAGCGGCTTGTCGGACCTGTGTGTCAGCGAGGAGAAAACTGAAAAGCAGTTTGTGTGATTGCCTGAAAATACTTTGCTCTGTGAAAATTGTTCCATTACAGCATCAGAGCAAATGTCTCCAGCGTCAGATGAGTTTCTGAAGAAAATGAAAAATGTCATGTTTGTCAGAAGCTGCAGAGAAAAGTGAAACGTTTTTCTCGCACATTGACAATAAAGGTATAACAGCTGTGTGTGGCCTTCAGATACAAGTGGTTATACTGAGTTTATATGAATATATATAGATGTATTAAATATGCTCTTATAGCTGATTAAATGTAATTAGTCACACGAAAGCTCAGAAGGTTTTTCCTGATGACACAGACGTGAGTCATGAGCGCAAATCTGCTTCACACTGAACGTGACACATTCAAACGATGAAGATTCCAAACTGGTATTTACAGAAAACAGTCACAGCTTTAAATATTAATAATTATAACGTTAATAATAGATGGGGTGTACTAATAGAAAACCACATAAGTAAATGCCCGATGCAACATTTACTGAACGTCATTCCCTGACTCTCTTTGCCACACTTCCTTTTCATCTTCACTGTAGTAGTAGTAGTATTATAAATCCATAGAAGGAGCAGATGATGCTCAATCTTCACAGAATTTGAATTAAATTCAAACCTGGTATTTACACCCAGGTGCTGCAGAGGCGACAGGAACTCTTCTTTCATGAGCAGCACGGCTCCATGGACTTTCTAGTTCCCATGACAGAGACGTGGATGCTTCACCACGTGAGGACAAAGGTCAGTTGAACTCCTTCACCACTTTTTGGAAACATGAGGACCCGACACTGTGAGTACGACAGCTCACAAGCTTCCATGGTCACAGATACGAGCTTCCAACCTGCTTCTCTCTCCTGCAGCGAGTCCTACCTTGCAGCTGGTAGTCCAGAGAGATGTCCGAGGGTCCCGGCATCACGGCCGATCTGCGGTAAACCACGTGGACCCGGCCTCGGTCCTCCAGCTCCTGGGTTCCTCTCTCCAGAGGCTCGATGAAGTACTCATCGGAGTCGGTGCGGATCATCCCGGCCTGCGACACCAGAGGAGGACAGATACATAATCACTAAGTGTTTTACATCAGGTTAAAAGATTGTTGAAAGGTACAGAAAGAAAGAGTAAAACCTCTGAACACAGATGAGGAAACAGACAGGTAAATGCATTGAATGGAAAAGGAGCAGCTAACTATTCATGGATCTCGGCGGGTTAGAGGAGAGCATCTAACAAATTGGGGTTTTCATCGTGGGCTCGAGGATCAGCCGGTGAGGAGAGAGAGGCCGAGCGGTCGTGGACGTCAGCGGCGTGATGAGTCTGAAGGTTAACGCCCGTGTATTAACACTGAAATCTGACTGGGATGAGATGTGATCCTGAGTCACACAGAAAAAAGGCAAAAGAATTCTTAATGTCACATCATTCGAGATCTATTCAACAGCAGATGATGCTGAAGGTCACAGATTCAGTGAGTCGTTGCAAAAGCGAATTTTCCGAGGACGTTTTCTCTTTGTCAGAATTAAATTGAAGCAGCTTCGTGTGAACTTCTGCAGAGTTCCAGTGACTTATGATTCATACTATAATGATATTTCGTACAAACTAAGATCTGATCCAACGTGATATTTGTTCTGTTGTTTCCTCTGACACTGATTTGTGTTTGGTTCTCTCGCTCTGATTCTTCACCTTTACCTCTGTGTGTGTTTTCAATCACCAGCTGTTGCTCAGGAAACTCTTTGTCATTAGCAGCACATTGGAAGGAGATTGCTCTGACACGCTCCCTGCCAGACTCAGATTTCCTGCAATATGAAGCCGGTCATGTCCGTGGGTGAGGTGTGTGTTTTGATGAAGCCTGATCAATCAAAGCACACAGCACCCGGTTGATGGAATCCCACTTTGCTGAAGCGTCTGCTGGTGTTTCCTGTGATTAGGGAGCAAGTGGCCCGTGCGGACGACTGAGACCTGCACAGGTTTGTTTAACGCTCTCAGGACACGAGTGGAGGAGGTAAATCTGGACAATCTGCTCGTCTGGGCGGCGCGACACTCGGTTCGATCCCCAGCAGCGTCCAGGCGGACCGGAGCTAATGGGTCTTTAACAATCAGGCCGGTCCATTAGAGAGCTGGTGCCTTGGCAGAGAGGAGCTGGGGAGAGAGAGACCGGCCTCTCACCGGCTCCAGAGGAATCTGTTCCTGCTCGTTTGGCCGCTCGCTCGCTGAGTCCAGCTCCTTGGCTCCTCGTCTCCTCGACTCCTCGACTCCTCATCTCCTCATCTCCTAGTCCCTCGCCCCGGCCTCCTCAGCTAACTCTCTGTTGCTCTGAGCACATATGGAGCCGTGCAACCAACACGCACACTGAACTCTTTCCCAACTCCCACAGTCCCCGACCAACCAAACTCCTCCCGTCCTGTTTACATGTCCAGCTGCCAACACTTCACTTTAAACTCTTATTTAAGTTTACATGTCATATTGAAATCCTGCTGCCATTAAAAAGCCACTGATCGATCAGTGTGTCACTGGAATAAGAGTCAAAGCCTCAGCTCAGAAAGATCTGCTTCACATTTCTCCCAGCTTCACGACCAGTTTACATCCAGTCCACTTGTTCTAACCAGGTTCTATTTAAAGTCAACGATCTACAGTGTGTGTACTTTCAAATTAATTCATGCATTTGAATAAATACACTTTACTGCGGTCTCCAATTCATATTCTTAAATACCACATGTAGAAGAAAGAAGCAATAAACCGTGGGACAGTTTGAGCAAAACACAAGTGACGATTTTCAATTTGCATTTAAATTGGAGGACCTCTCTCTCTCCCCTGTGCGTCGCCTATCGACAGCATCCGCCTCTTTCGCCTCAGAAGTAACATTTCTTCACAGTTGATATAGTTTCCCGACACGTAAATAAATTGAAAAATAGAACATGTCTGTACGGTGACGGCTTCAGTGACCGAGCACGTGTTGCTTCACTGATGGAATCACACCGACGCTCTAAATGAATGTCAGCAGGGAGGAGAGAGAGAATCTGAATAAGTGGAGATAAGAGTCTATCAGAGTACAGCGTGACGCTCCGAGTCGATGAATGTGACAGCGGGGGGGGTTATCTGACTACAAAGAGCCGAGGGGCAGGAGGAGAGATTGTTGACACGTCCTCCGTATCGAAGGGAACAGTGACGGAAAACCAGATTATACTGATTCGAATGGTTGGATGACTATTTCAGATCAATTACACAGTTTCCAGGAGACAGTGTTTGAGTTGTGAAACAGATCAACTGAACCAGTTGGAGCAGGGACCAGAACTTTACGTTTTGGTGATTTTTCCAATCGGGAAATTGTGATTTTCCGGTGATTTCTGAGAGAAACGTTCATGGCTCTTGATGAAGGATAATCAGAAGGATTGATATCTATGACTGTGTGTAGCTCAGTGTAGTTTCAGGGACTGTTGGGCCTCGGTGGAGGTTGGAGCTTCGGCTGAGTGACAGACGAGTTATAACTTTAACTTCCTGGCCATCGTGTTTCTCCTCCTCATCTTATCGTGGATCGTGTAATTTGTCTAAAACCTGCCGACGCAGCTCAGAGACAGATTTTTTAGATTTTCTATATGTCAGCATCTGTCGGAGCTCTGCTGCGGTTGTTTTTAATTTTAATTTCTAATCATCAATTCTTCACTGGCACCGGTATAAAAAGAGGAGCTCAGCAGATTACCCAGAGTGAATTATTCCTCCCGTTACACCCGTATAAGGACGTCCTGTCTCTGTCGCCCTCGGGAGAAGAGAGCGACACGTCCACAAGCAAAACCTGGAGGCAAACAGCGTTTTCAAATTAAACCCGAAATGAGAAGTGAACAACAGCCAGGATGTGAATCACTGATCCCGTGAGCGCAGGAGGAGAGAGAGAGAGGGAAGCTGAAAGCCTCAGACGTTAATGGACTCACAAGCCGGAGTTGTTAATCCTCCGGGAGGTCGTGCTTCAGTTAGGAAACGTTATTGTGAAACATCTCTTCTTGAATTAGAAAGAGCGGAGGTCTGACTCTGGTTGTAAATGAAGATGTGAGTCCGTTGAAGGGTCTTTCTGTGTCGTGCATGAATGTAGGAAATGAGATGGTGTCACTCAAAGCTGCTCAACACAAAGACCCTTCACTCGGTTTAGAATAAAGATCCTCCTCAATACCACAACTGACACTGTCATTGAATTTTTTTTAAAACAGGGCCAGCAGCGCATAACGAATCAATATGGTCGATATCAATGATTTCTAGAATCTCTTTCAAAGATAAGACTTGTTAATCCTGTAGAAAATATACAAAACCATCAAAGAATGTCAATAAAGCATCATCCAGCTAAAAACTAAAAACCTTTTGTTGCAATACAACGAAGGCGGCAACTAATTATTGATTAATAATCTAATACCGTTGATAGAAGGTCAGAAAATAGATCGTATACTTCCATAAACTTACACAATGGACAACAGGAGACATTTGATCCAATCATGACCAAATCAACTCACAATCCTTGAAAGAGTTTTTACTATATTTAGACGCACTTTCACAAACACACTCTCACAAGAGTTTCTTCTCGTACAACGATAACGATCAGAATCTAATTACCACAGCGAGAAAAACACACTTTTCATTTGTGTGCGTTTTACTTTAGCTGCAGAAATATGATTTGTGAGGTATTTTTAGCTCTTCGGTCCCTCGACTGTCTGGTGCTGCAGAACCTTCGCTGCTGTGAACAGAAGATCCAGGCCTCGGGGGGGTAAGTGATGAAGGTCTGCAGAAGGTTTCATTAGAGCCTGGACTCTGTGGGCAGGGGGGGGGAGCTGTACCGGACTGTCACCGTGACCTTAACGTCCGGATCTGTGTCGGGTCGCTGTGGCTTCCAGGAGAGGACAGAGGAATGTTTCTGCTGCACACGTCTCTGTGTTCGTTTGCTCTCTTTTCAAAATCTGATAAAGAATGTGTCTATTTCAATAATCAGACTCATACTGATCCAACAAAAGACTTTTGTCACCTTCATATTTCAATTTCGAATCACTCAGAGACGTGATATAAATCCAGCAGTGGTATTAAATGCTGTGAATCAGCGGTGAAGAGTTGGATCGTGAGTCGACTTTTCATCTCAGCGTTCTCGTCTGTGTGAGAAAATGAAGACGAGACAATTGATGAAGAGATAAAGAAATAAACTTCGGACTCAAGTCTTTTTCAGAAGTGAAATTCCTTCGCTCCCAGAGAACGGGTCTGGTAAACAGACGTGACGTGGACGGCTGCTGCGTGCGTCAGTGAAGCTCGATGATTGTTTTACCTGCAGTGGTTCAATGTATAATTATCTGTCACTAACAGAACTGAGAAGCTGAGGAGCTGAGGAGCTGAGGCCAGTTCAGGGCCGGACCGAGGCTTTACAGGGCCCTGGGCAGCTCTTACTCTGAGGGGCCCCTTAACCCGAACCCCTTTTATTGGTTTTATCAGTTGAAGCTGACGTGTGACGGCTGAAAAATACACAAAATAAACAAAAAGAACACAAAGATGTGATAAGAATCAACAACGGTGTCAGGTGATGTAAACACAATCAGGTGGAGCTAACAAGTCACTTCCTGTCTGCTCCACCTCTCGCCTGAAGAACTAACAATTTTTGAAACTAAACAATCTAGTAGCACTTAAATGGCTCTTACTTATAGCATTTTGTAGTTTAGCTTTATTTTTGGAGAAATTGTACTTTCTTGATTCTTGTTGTTCTTGGTTTGTTCCCTCGGGGTTGATGCACTTATTGTGAGTCGCTTTGGATAAAAGCGTCAGCTAAATGAAATGAAATGTAATGTAATGAAGAACGAGGAAGATTCGATGCTTCTGTGAAAGCGTCCGTGGAGAAAACCTCCTGCTGTGTTTTGCAGGTGAGAAAAGAGAAACTCTGGAGAAACTCCGGAGCCAAGTCTCCAGATTTCACCCGCAGGTCATATTCCTGAAAACAGCTCATCAGTCAGATCCACTCGGGACTGAAAGCTGCACCAGGACGCTGCCGGCGTTGAGGTAATAAAGTTTCACGGCGTTGATACAGTTCGTTAATCGTGTTTTCGTTCACACGTTTGAGAAGAAATCCCATGAAGTCTATTGTGCTCAAGGTCTCTTGGGGCCCCTCTAGTGGCCACAGGGGCTCTAAGCAGGGGACTCATCTGTTTATGCCTCGGGCATCAGAGGAATCATCCAAAATACAATAATGTAAATATAATGAACCTCCTCCTCATTAGTGGAGTTTTACAAATCAAGTGATCCAGCGATATTCAGAATGAGCAGGAGAAGAGTTAGTGAAAACACAAAAGAGCAGAATCTCTGTTAAAGTGTGAAGATCGTTCCTGTGCAGCTCTACCAGATTAATAACTATATTTTATTTATTTATTAAATGAGCGACTCCCTGCCACTCTGCGCCTGATGATGTTCTAAAGTCAAAATCTTAAAACTGGCAGCAGTGACTCCATCGTCTGGTTGTGATTCTCACAAAACTGTTTCTCAGGAACGTTTTAATGTTTTCACATCAATAACTGAGTAAAGTTTCCGCTCCATTAAACTATTGAACAGAGTAATTTCATCTATAGCACTTAATGGACTTCACGTGTGTTTCAACCCTTCAGAATCAATGCTCATCCTCGACCTGAGATCATCTGCAGCCGCTCGGCTCCACACGGCGTCCGGCCTCCTCGGCTGTGACCGCTCCCGTCTGTTATCTAATCGATGATGCAGGTCATTTGCTTCAATATGAGGAAAGGCAACGGCTGTAGAGAAACGTAGAGGTTGAGCTGTGGGGAATCTGAACTGCAGCGCGGGCATTGATTCCCGTTCAGTCGCTGATTGACCTCTCGATTCCGGCCTCTGGCGCAGCCCAGGGTGTCTGATGATGGACATCTGACACTTTCTGTGGAATAGAGCTGGAGGAGAACTACACAGCTGCAATAAGAACAATCTAATGCACCAAGCAGGTCAATATCGTTTAGACAATTCTAATGAAAGGAGTCGTGACTGTGCTTTTAAAGACATGTCATTTCCATCCAGTCAATCACGTGTCAGACATGTTTGGACTCCAGCAGAGCTGCCATGCAACATACTGTCTTGCTCAAGGGCGACCTGACCTGTGGACGTGAGGAGCTGGAAATCAAACCACCAACCCTCTGCACCCTCTACCTGCTGAGCACACGCTGATGTCAGCACGACCTACATGTAGTTTTTGTTTTAGAAGTTTCAGGGACTAATTGAGTAATTAGGTAATAAAGTCCCAAGTGCTGTTACAGCAGAGATAAAGTCACAAGTCGCTGCAAGGTCGTTAAAATCTGATTCACTGCACATTTAATTAAAACTGCCTCAAAAAGAAAACACACAAGATAAAGTTCCACCTCAAAGGGATTTGTGTTTCTATTGATTTAAGATATTAAAGTTCAGTTTCAGGTGAGCTGATGTTTGGGAGCAGAGCGTGCGTGTGATTATCTGATTCACAGAGAACTTCCCTCTAACCTTATTCAAGCTCCTAGAACACGTATGACCAACCAGGCGTCTCTTCCTCAGACGGAGAAACGTCTCCGGGGCCGAGCGAAGGTGAAAAGTCTCCAAGAAGATTATCTGGAGAGTGAAAACTGTGAAAACACTTCTGCTGAGTTTACGACGACAAGTTTGTTTGTCCGAGCCGACAATGGCAGGTGTCTGATCGAGAGGCTCGGCCGGTTTGTACCTGAACACAACCCTGGAAGAAGAGGGATCAAGAGTCCTGTGTTCCATCAGTTTAATATCCCCAACATCAGCCCCGGCCAAGCAGACAGCGCTCGTCTGCCAACCCAAACATATGGGATTCAGCTGAAGGGCTCCAGCTTTTCAAAAACAGTCTCTTTCAGTCCTCAACTTCTTAAGGAGGTCGGTATGAACGTGCTTTCGTTCAGAGAAAAAAAAAAAAAGGGGGTTGAGGTAAACTGCAGCGTTGAAAAAAAGCTCTGGATTGAGCCGGTACACTGCCACCTTTCACCCTCGGTGTTGTTCAAAGGTGTGTTTGCTTTCAGAAATGTGAGCAAACCTTCGTCATCATTACCTGACATTTTCATCCCCAGGTCTTTAAGGAACTTTTTAAGGGGAAAGAAACACACACGAGTTAATTCCTTGCGCTCTGCAGAGGAGGAGCCGAGAGGAGAAGTTCAGTGTCATTTAAGAGCCTTTAACTATAATAAATAGAAGATTTCAGGGTTAGAAAAGTGAATGTGATGATAAATCTCTCACCTCCAATGTTAAACCTCAGTGTATTTCCCTTTTCTACACTTTTCAACCTCAGATGTGTTAAAGCAGAGTTGGATTTGAGAGAATAAAGTGAGTGATTCTGGGGGGTTCTGTGGAGGGCAGAGGAAGGTGAGACTGGCTGCGAGTTCAGGAACAATTCCACAATTTATTTCGGGTCTGTCTTTTTGTGCAGCTTCACCGAACAGAGCAAACATTTACCGACGGCTTTGAGGAGGCGGCGAGGAGGAGGAGTCCGAGCTCCGCCTTAAAATAAAAACCTCACGCCGCTGAAAGACTCTCAATGTCCAGCTGAAAAATGTGGGCTCCTCTTGAGTTTATATAGGTCATGATTAAAAATGTTTAAACACATAAATATCAATAAAAAAGCTCCGGGGACTGAACGCTGCCCGGCTGAGGAGGGAAAACTTGGAAGGGTTCTGCACCTCAGACCAAACACCAACAGCTCGGGGGTCAAATCTCTGCAACAAGCCCTGGCCGAGTCAACAAGGAACATTAACAACTATGAGTGAATAAAACTCTTGTGCTCCGGACGAACCGGCTTCACTTTCTGTTCCTCATCGAAAAGGATATTTTCTTTGCTTGTTTTCTCGTCCGCTGCTGCAGCTCAGATACACGCTGCAACTTCCAGAATGCACTTTTCATATCTATTTATATTTGTCACTCCTCATGAAGCTCAGCATTGTGAACCGGTCCTTCACCGGAGGAGGAGGAGTCAGTGCTACACGCAGCTGTTTGGACCAGCAGAGCGTTTCTCAGTTCAAACGTCTGAAGCAGTGAGTTCTGCTGTTGAAGGATCATCTGACGGATGCTTCACCCATCAGGCCGGTTGTGTGTGTTTACACTCAGCAGCTCCACACAGACACACACACACACCACAGACACACAGCAGTGCCTCACCCGCTTGGCTGGCAGGGACGATTATGCAACGTGACACACATTAGGAGGTGGCCAAGTTCCTGCAGAGAGGTTCAAACCAGCCGTCAGACATCCAGTCGTCTGTGCTGCTCTCAGGTCAGCGCCGTGTCTGTCTGAATGCATCAGGCTGTCGGACGCTGGTCGGTGCATCTGCCAAAGCTCGCCGAGAAAAAAAAAGACACAACCTCAATCCTCCTCCTTCGTGCAACACGGAGTCCGAGGAGGTTTGTGTTCCAGCTGCTCGGCTGCATGGAAACAGACGAGTGAGGCCAGAGCTGCATTTCACGGCTGCTTGGATTCATTTCCACGCAGCTTAGTTTGTTTGTCGCACTGAGAGAAAAGCTGATACTTCGACACACACACACACACACACACACACACACACACACACACACACACACACACACACACACACACACGTGACACAGATCTCATGTCCCGTAATCAACAGGATTTGGAGAAAGCTTCAGATCTGGGCCACGTGGATAAAATGGCACCGAATCAAACATTTCTCTGTTGGAGCAGTGAAATCTCAATCTGTCCACAGAGACAATAACAGGAGGTGTGTCCACTCCTCATGTCCCTCGTCCACGTCACACATCAGGACAATCTACTACACAATACCTGTCGTGTCACAATTACACTATATTTCCTGTGAGTTGAAAACTATATATTCCTGCCCGTGTGTGTGTGACTGTGAAGCAAATCATACCCGACCTTTCCTTTCACTGCTTTTTCTGGTGCTTTGTAATTCCTCCTGAAGAGCTTCAGAAAGTTGTGGCTCATATTATTTTGAATAAATTACTGTATGAGAAGCTGGTGGCATGTCAGAGTGAATCTGGTCCTGGACATGTTTTGACAGCTTCTTGTCACCCAGAGCATGAAAATACAGTTTTCAGCAGCAGCAGCTCTGGAGGTCGGCTTCACGACACGTCTTTCAAAAATATGGGAAATGACTTTTTTTTTTTCCTTTAAGTATTAACAAGGAGCTTTCTCAACAGCGCTGTGCAGAAGCTTCAGGCAGATTTAGATTCCTCCTCATCAAACGAGGCCATAAGGAAGGCGTCTGATTGGTCCCAAACAATCTGCAGCAGGACACCATGCACACAGCGGAGGAGGAGATAAAGGAGTCCTGCAGCAAGGAGCCAGTGCACGAAGAGACAAAAGACACTGAGTCGGAGTTAAAATAAAGATTTGTCCAATTCAGAAAAGAGCTCGAGGCTCAAATAAGCCGGAAGGAAAGTGAATTAAAAGCCAAGAGGAAGGAATCAACAAACCAGCTGCGACCGATTGGAGGATATTGACCTGAGAGCCGCGGTGTGGTGATGGATTTACCGTCTGCAGGACAAACTTCATCGATGGACCAGCATCAATAAACAGCTTCCAGGTTTAAATGAGGAACTAAAAGTCCATCTTCTCCAATATGAGCTTATCATAGAGGAGAAGTGTCTGATCAGAGTCAATCAGGACAGAAGACTCATCCTGAGACCAGGAGGAGAACAAGCTGATTGGCTCATTCGACCTTCCATACATCAGTGAGCTGCACATCAGACTTCTATCAGCGTGTAATATGCACAGGTGAATATTAATAAAATAAAGAGCAGGCGACAGGAGCTCTGTCACAGCAGCGACGAGGTCAGATGATCCTTCCAGAGCAGAACTGTCAGAACCGACAGCTGATGGTCCTGTTCAGACTCCGACTCCTGGGACGAGCTTCACTGAACTCTGAATCAACTCTGAATCAACTCTGAATGAACGTGGTGCTGCTCCAGGCTCCTGACGAGTTCTTCTTCTCAACTAGCGCAGGTCACCTTCACAGAATCAGAAAGAAAGCAGCAACCAGCCCATTCCAAACAGGAAGATTCAGATATAAGAGACACAAGGTGACTGGCAAAAGGATAAAGTCTGTTTCTGTAATGTAAAGAAGCTCCAGAGTGCAAATCTATGAAGACTGACAGGAAATGTCCTCGGTGGCACCGGTGTGTCTCTGTCTGTTTCTTAATTTGATCGAGTTGTGTCGCTTCCTCATCTCTTCTCCTCTGGCTCCGCCTCCACTCACTCACACTCACATACAGATGATGAACGTGGAGGTAAAGGTCAAACAACTTCTGTTAACAGTGACAGAGAGTCCCTCTTATTCAGTGTTCTACTTGTGTGTTATGTTTGTGCAGCCAATGTAAAAGTTCACCTGGAGCAATGAGAAATGATTCCAGTGTCATTTTCTGAAGATTCATCAACATCCACTAAATAGCAGGAGAAGCAAGTGGCCAGGATTTAAAATTCCCTTATTGCTGAGATTAGGAATATCATAGTTGTAGAATTCACTCGTGTTTCACCGTGAGTCAAAGGAACAAATATAACCATTCACTGAGCTGGAGTTATGTAACCACCAATCAACGCTGCGGAGAAGATTTAATATCTCACAGCTCCGGCAGAGATTTGTCTCAACTGTGAGTTTATATCACAGAGCGTGACTGATTGTCGACGTTATCATTTGCACCAGATACACAATCAGTGTGTGGGCGGAGCTCTGAGACGCCAGGGGACGATGGAAGCACCCACACACTCGTCTCTGGCGTGAAGTGATCTGTCACGGCAGCGTCTCCCTGGTGTCTCCGCCCGGAGGAGCAGTGAGGAGAAGGATGGATGGTCCGCGGCCCAGTGGGAGGAGCTAACCTTTGAGGCGACCCAGGGAGGCGGAGACACTACCGAGATACGGGATGAAACTGCAAAACTGAGCAGATTGGTGGACGTGTATTTGTATTTATGGTTTTGTGTCATTTCACAAAGATCAAACTCCTGGACCACACTGGATATTTGATCTCAACATCACTGTGTGTAAATACAACTCACGTCAATCTGGCACATGGATTTATTCTGGTTAAATTATCCACTTTAACCAGAAACTAAATAAAGATGGACGTCTCCATCGCCCCCTGGTGGCTGGCTGCAATACAGGTCGTAAACACTGTCTCCTCTGTGTCCCCGGATGGACCGAACCACAAAGTCAAAGTACACATCTGATAAAATGCTCTTAAAGTAATATAAGGTTGTTTCTGTTCATGTCTCTGATCATTTAGGTTTTAATTAGTTATTTGAAGCTATAGAACTCAAATGTCATAACGGAAAACTGTGGTTCCAGATGTGCAAGATGGCAGCTTCGTATCTTGGATATTTTTGATATTAAGGATAGAGGGAGGAAGAGGAGGAAGAGGAGGAAGAGGAGGGAGAGGAGGGAGAGGAGGGAGAGGAGGGAGAGGAGGACGAGTCCATCTTTCTCTACGGCTGATGTTAACAGCAGCAGGAGGGAGTTCCTCCTCTAATGTCCTCAAACATCTGGACACAAAACAGACCGAGTCCAAAGCTGCAGCTCATCAGACATGAGAGGTTTCTCCTCTTCTTCATCCACGTGAACAAAGAGGAAGAAGACGGACGACCTGTCCTCCGTCCCTCCTGCTCGTCCCTCCTGCTCGTCCCTCCCGCTCGTCCCTCCTGCTCAGGACGGACCCCCTGTCCCTTTGAGGACGCCGTCCCTTCATTAAAAACCTCCGAACAGACCAGGTGTGTTTGAAGAATCCAACACTGTCATTACATCCTGAGGACTGCAGCAGATTCTTGGTGGAGCCCGTGTGTCCACAGACAGCGGAGAGGTTCATGGACAGGACAGGACATGAATATGAAAATATAATAAAAGTCTGTTTATAACTTATCTTAGATCAATTAATCTGTTATCTGCTAATCCGTTGATTGCTTTGTCCGTAAAAGACCAGAAATTAAATGAGAAATGTTCCGTCAGCATTTTCCAAAGCAGACGGCTGCATCTTCTCCTCTACTTCTCCTCCTCCTTCTCCTCTTCCTCTTCTTCTCCTCCTCCTCCCTATCTTCTTCTCCTCTTCTTCTTCTCCTCCTCCTCTTCTTCTTCACAGTATATTTGACTGTGGCGTCTGCTCTGACCCTGACAGATTCATTTCTGCTCCACACATTGAACAGACAGAAACCAGAGCTCAGCACTGGTTTCTATCACAGGAGCTTATCAAGACGTCCCTCCCAGTGGTCGTCCCTGTGACGTTCACTCCACATGAAGTCTGTCTCCCACACAGGCCACTGGGCCGGGCTCCACCCCCCCCCGCTGCTGAAGGATCTGCCTCCTCAGCAGCGTTCAGCAGGCGGCTGCAGGCTGAACGCCGCCTGCTCGCCTGCAGCCGGCTGCTGTAAAGACTTCCAGACAGCAGCCTGGCTGTAATTAAGAAACAGTAAAACACACACCTAGCGCGGGCGAGGGTGAGCACTGCAGATCAAAGACCTCTGGCCCCTCCACGACAGGCTGTTCCATCAGCCGCCGCCGCTGCTCTGCTGTGTGTTTGATGTGCACGCTCTCCACATTCAGGCCGACAACAACACAACAGATGATGATGTTCTGCACACAGAACCAAACTGCTGGGCTGCAGAGTGAAGTGTCATCAGCAAAGTATACTTCTGTAGTTCAGAGCAGGCTCATGACACTTTAGTTTTCAATCACTTGGTTGTTGTTTTGTAGTAAAAGCAGAATTTAGCTCCGTGTCAGTGTTCATCAGCAGAAACTGGATTTAATATTCATTTTTTAGGGCTTTTTTTTGTTGCATGAACAAAACATCCACTAACACATTCCTAAGATTTCCATAAAAGTCTTTAAGTCTTCAAGGAGATTCATTATAATGTGTGTTTTTAATAAAAGGCAAGTGAAATAAAACTCGACACTGAAAATGTAATTTCTGTTATTCAATTTTGTCTCATTACGTCTAAAACATGAAGCTTTCCTGAGCCACAGTGAAGAGGAAACTTAGGGAGAGAGTGATGAATTGATGAATGTTAATGTCTTGAATCTAGAACAGTATTGATTTTGTAGAGCTTACATTAAGTTAAATACCACTTGAGATGATGACAGGATGATAAATTACGGCTTATTATGGCAAAAGAGCACTGCCTAATACGAGTCAGGAATAGTAACTTCAAGACATTTTGTCTCAAAATGCCAGTTTTTAATCTTATTTCAAGTAGGTGGTGGACTTAAATCTAGAACAGTGTCACAATTATAAAACTAAAAATTAGTTAAATACGCTTGAAACAAGCAGGATGACAAAAAAAGATGCTACTTTTGAGGGGAAAATACTATTTTTGAGCATCACAAGCTTATTATGAGACACAAAACATCACAATACTAGTAAAATATAGCTAAAAATGAGTTTTCCCAGCTAATTTCAAGATCACTCTTATCTTGTAAGGCTTAAATATAAAGTCTTATTTCAAGAAATCTTACCAGCGAATTTTGACTTGTTCCATTGGCAGATTTTTTGGCTTATTACAAGCAAAAAATAACTTGAATTCATTTTTTTGGGCTTATTTTTTGGAGTGGCCTTTTTTGCAGTGTGAACTCCAGTGAGAAGCAAAAGTATTTTAAATTAAAAACCTTTCAAACTAAATCTCTTCTCAATAATGAATCTGACCCCTGATAGCTGAGCTGAGCAGCCCGGCTCAAATGATGCGTCCGCTGGGAGCAGCCAGTGACCAGTGACGCTCCTGGCATCTTCAAAGTGACATCCTGCCATAATAGTATTTACAAAGCAAAACTCTCACATCCTGTGCGCCCCCCCTTCCCCCCCCCCCCCCCCCGCCCCCCCCAGGCCCCGACTCTCCTGTGAGCTTCAACTATAAACGTCTCCGAGAGAAGAAAGACGGAATCTGTCCAAGTGACAAACGGCTTCCCGAAGGAAACGGACAAACCCTGAGAGGCCGAGGACAAACTCAAGAGCTCCGAAGCAGCAGCTGGGTTTGTGTGCTTCACGGACATCAGGATATTTTTAGATTACAGATTATATTTAGGATCCAGATTTTTGCAAATTGTTCCTACACTGTTGAAAAATCTCAGAAAATGGCATAAAATACATTTACTGAGATTCAGTAGTAAAGCTAAGTGTTATACTTTATATTTGCAAAGAAACAAAAACTCTTTCTTGATTCTTGTTGTTCTGGGTTTGTTCCCTCGGGGTTGAATGCACTTATTGTAAGTTGGATAAAAGCATCAGCTAAATGAAATGTAATGTAATGTAAAAACTATATCATATTAGCTTGGACTGTGTATAATTGATGTCTGTGAACTAAAGACTGAAGGACATGAACTTTCCTCGCTGATACAAAGAAAGAATAACTGACAGAAACATGAAAACCCTTCAGGTTTCCAGAGAGCAACTCACTTTTCTGGTTGATTGTCTCACTCATTAAATTAGCTATTGAATGAATTAACTATCCCAGGGCCACAACCATTCAAATCTACATATTCCACAGTTTAACATAAATCATATCTCCCACATGAAACCTGCCTGAGGAGAAGAAGCTCTACAGAACACTGAGATCATCTCTCATCACCAGAAGCCCTCCTCTTCATCGCTGTCTTCCTCGTGTGTGGCATCGAATCCTGAGATATTTTCTCCCTTTGGCTTCAGACACGTGTTGGAAACATCGTGAGCCCGCCCCCCCCGCTCCACTGAATGCTGTGGAGGAATCTCCTGCTGGGTTCTGCTGAGGCCTGGAGGCTCCCACTCCACATTCTCTTTTGAACAAATACTTCAAATATTAATACAGCTCTCGCTCTTTATTTATGTAAGAGAACCTGTCTTTTCTCATTAATGTTGTAGGTTTTGTCATTTTATTGATGTGCTCTGCTACTCGAGCGTCTCTCACACCTCTGTCCGTCCTGGGAGACGATCTTTATCCTGTTAAAAGGATTTTTGGTGGATTTTCCTGAGGATCCTTGTTCATCCTTATGAGACAAACTGATTTGTGTATTTAGTGACACAGATATAATTTGATCTATTGATTGATATACAGCCTCTCTGGAGAATATCCAGAGTTTCTCCAGGGTTCAGTGCAGGTCTGACAGCAGCTTCATACTTTATATATGAATATAAAAATCCTTCGACTGTCCGAACTGACAAACTGACAAACTGACAAACTGACAAAACTCAATTCAGACGAACCAGTGAGCCAGAAATAATTTGGAACCTGATTTCAAATTATCTCACTGGAATTTTCTGCCAAGAATTTGGCTGTTTACTTCTTTCTTTATTTTATTCAATTAATTCAAATGAATTAATCTGAATAAAATGTCACATTCTGCTGCTTGCAAACTGTCAACAGAAAATGAATCAGCAACTTTTTAAATGATGGATCAAACTTTCAATTAATTGATTAATACTAAATAAAAGGGACAAATGTTCTAGTGAGTGAATATATTTGAAGTTTGTTTCTGTCTGATTCCTTCAATCACACATATATATGTGTGTTCTTGCTTTTCTCCATATGTATTAATATTAATCTTCATCTACAAACACCTGTCGGCTTCCTTCTCCACCTCAACCAGTACGAACACGGGTCAGAACCAGACACTTCCAGTTTGAGCAACAGATCGGTGAAAGACTGTGTCACCGCCGGTGGGAGTCTCCCCCCCGACATGTGCTGCCTCGTGTTTTAATGTGGAGAGAGTAATGAGAACCCCTGCTGAGCACCTTTCAGCCATAGTACAGTGTAGACACACACACACACACACACACACACACACACACACACACACACACACACACACACACAGCAGGAGGATGGTTTCACAGGGATTTAAACTCTGTTCTGTGAGGCTCTTTCATTCACTGTCATCTGAACCACGGGTCGATCTGTCAGAGACCTGAGGGGCCCAGCAGGATACTGGTGCTACTGGTGCTGGAGCTACTGGTGCTGGAGCCAGGCTACTGGTGCTGGAGCTACTGGTGCTACTGGTGGAGCTACTGGTGCTACTGGTGCTACTGGTGGAGCTACTGGTGCTACTGGTGGAGCCAGACTACTGGTGCTACTGGTGGAGCAACTGGTGCTAGAGCCAGGCTACTTGTGCTACTGGTGCTACTGGTTGAGCCAGGCTACTGGTGCTACTGGTGCTACTGGTGGAGCCAGGCTACTGGTGGAGCCAGGCTACTGGTGCTACTGGTGGAGCTACTGGTGCTAGAGCCAGGCTACTGGTGCTACTGGTGCTACTGGTGGAGCCAGGCTACTGGTGCTACTGGTGCTACTGGTGCTACTGGTACTGGAGCCAGGCTACTGGTGCTACTGGTGCTACTGGTTGAGCCAGGCTACTGGTGCTACTGGTGCTACTGGTTGAGCCAGGCTACTGGTGCTACTGGTGCTACTGGTGGAGCCAGGCTACTGGTGCTACTGGTGGAGCTACTGGTGCTGGAGCCAGACTACTGGTGCTGGAGCTACTGGTGCTACTGATGCTGGAGCTGGAGCTACTGGTGCTAGAGCCAGGCTACTGGTGCTGCTGGTGCTACTGGTGCTGCTGGTGCTACTGGGGCTGCTGGTGCTACTGGTGCTGGAGCAACTGGTGCTACTGGTGGAGCCAGACTACTGGTGCTGGTGCTACTGGTGCTACTGGTGCTACTGGTGCTGCTGGTGCTACTGGTGCTGCTGGTGCTACTGGTGGAGCCAGACTACTGGTGCTGGAGATCCTGGTGCTACTGGTGCTACTGGTGCAGGAGCCAGGCTACTGGTGCTTGAGCCAGTCTACTGGTGCTGGAGCCAGGCTACTGGTGCTGGAGCCAGGCTACTGGTGCTGCTGGTGGAGCCAGGCTACTGGTGCTACTGGTGGAGCTACTGGTGCTACTGGTGCTGGAGCCAGGCTACTGGTGCTACTGGTGGAACCAGGCTACTGGTGGAGCCAGACTACTGGTGCTGCTGGTGGAGCCAGACTACTGGTGCAGGAGCTACTGGTGCTACTAGTGCTGCTGGTGCTGCTGGTGGAGCCAGACTGGTTCACATACACACAACCAGCACCGGTACGATCTGACACTCAGTAAATTCAGACCTGCAGACGAATCGTTACAAAGACAAGTCCCTTTCTGTTTTGAATCCCTATCGATCCTTTGCCCTGAGGGAACAGGAAACAGGAAACATGTGACCAGGTGCTGCCTGATGTCACTCACACACCTGCACTGTTCCTGTTGGCAGCCATGGTAACGGCTCTGTGAGGCTGTGGGTCACATGGATGCTCTTATAACATTAAAAACTAAACCCATCTCTGTTCAGACCAGTATCAGAGACCAGTCATGTACTGGGAGTAAAACCATTGAACGCCATTATATTATCATTGGTAAGTGTAGTTTAATAAGAAGCAACCGAGAGGCTGTGGGTCTGACTGCAGTCGTCACACTTTGAGTTTGAGAAGATGAGAGGAGACAACGGTTCTGGTCACAGATCTGATGAAGACTTTCCCCTGAAGCTCAGATCAAACTGTTTGATCAGTGAAAAGAGAGAAGACTTTCCCTGGATCGTTAGCAGCTCTCGTCCTTCAGGAGGAAACGAGTACTGCAGCTCCACAGCTCCTCTCAGCAGGCCGACCACACCTGGTTCCTCTTAGTGAGCAAAGAACACCAAAGCTGTATCTCAGCACCGCTCCACAGACTGTCCTTGTTAACAGGACGGTTTCCTCAGAAGAACTGTTTTCATGATGAAAAGATGGAGCAACAGCAGCTTGATCTCCTCAGCGTGTTGATGCCGATTCTCTATCAGTGAATCCAGAGTTACGGTAAATCCTGTGTTTTGCTTTTCAAACATCTGCAGAGGAACAGTTTGTTTGAAGAGCTTTGCTTTTGGCCGACGGAGATTCTGCTTGAGTGCATCGAGGTTTTCACTAATCTGAGAGACGTTGGCCCCGGGTCATTTCCCAATGGCCGTTCAAGTGTTTTACGAGGGGTGATGGGGAGGAGAGGACTTCAGACTGTTGTTGAGGCACAAAAGGAGACTCGTGTTTTATGTTGGGAAGAGAGTTGGGGGGGGGGGAACCGTTAGTGGGAGCCATGGCTGGCCACTCACCCGTGACAAACCTCGGTACAAAACCCCATTCCGCCTGCTCGCCGGAAGAATATGTCCAAGAACAAAGTGCTGACGTAAAGAAATGCTTAACTTTGGAGTTACAGACATCTCAAATTCCTGAGTGTCACTTGATAAGGTCATGGCTCTTCGGCAATGAAAAGACAGGGTTAGAATGGGGGGGTCGGGGGGGGGGCAGAGGAAGGAGCTTTATGGCTGAGGAGCACTTACCAGGCCGTCGCAGTTGTTAATGGCAACCGAGGCTCCGGGCACGTCGGAGATGTCTCCGATAAAGGTGCAGTCCGTCTTCAGCAGCTCCCGGCGCAGGATCCTCTCCTCTCCGGCGCCGGTGCCGTTCCCGTCACCGGCGCCGGCGCTGGTATTCCCGGCCGCCGGGGCGTTGTCGTGCCACTCCACCATCGCGCCGGGCGCCACCAGCCGGCTGTTGGGGCGCAGGCGCAGGTGGAACTCCTTCCCGAAGGCGGTGATGTTGAAGAAGAGTTCCTGGTCGGGTCCGGCGGCCGAGGGCAACGCGTCCCGCTTCACCCGCTGCTTGTGAGAGGCCGAGAGGAGGTGGGACAGGAAGTGCCCGTGGGAGTCGGTGCTGAAGGGAGTGACCAGGCCGTACTCCTTCAGGCGGCTCCTCAACTGGTCTGTGAAACACAACCAGGACACTGTCAACACAAACACAACCCCCCCAACAACTGCACAACTTGTTGCTTAGTAGAAATGTACAAGTGGTGTGAAGAAAATTAGATGTTGTGTAGTTTCTATCTGTAGTGGAATCCTACCGGGCTGCTCTTTAGCCGTTATTTAAATTGCTTGTTGTCTCAAAGCATCAGCAACAGAACGCTTGAAGTGACGAATGAATTGTATGAAATATTGATCGATTTCCCATCGTCTGAATTGTTCATTAGAAGCTGCTTCACCACTTCTCTCCTCCGGCCTCTTCCTCTGATCACTGATATTACCGTCATCAATCACCGCAGTTACCGAGCGAGCAGAAGAAACACCAGCGTTCCAGAGGTAAATACTTTGCTCGGTATTCTGGATATTAATCTTTATTAACTCTCGCAGGCCTTTGGCACAGTCGAGGTCAACTATTGGACGAGGGAAAGAGAATCTGTGGGCTCAGTTTTCAGGGAACTTTCCACCCGAGCTGTGTTTGCTTTCTGAGCTGCGGCTCATTGGGTCGGGGGGGGGGGGGGGATAATGCACCGTGAACATCAGAGCCGTGTAATTATCTGCTAGGTTTTGACTAGAAGATGTTCAAGCGTGTGTCAAAGCTGAAACTCAAATTACACGTCTCGGGAAATGACACGTTTGACAAATCATAGAGCACATGCTCCAGACATGTGATGTAAAAAAAACAAAACATGGATTTGACAGGTTTTTCAGGAGAAATGTGCAGATGTCTCAGACGATTCAGAGACAATATTAATATAATTATAGAGTTTGAGAGATGGAAGCAGATCGGAGCTCATCGGTCATAACGCAGCAGCCGCAGCCGCAGCCGCCTGCAGCACGCGTCTGCTCCAGGAAACACATCAACACTCAACACTTTACAGAGCAAATAGCTGAGTTACATCATGTTAACTCAACTCCCTCTGCACACGGGAAAGACACAGACCTAGCTGTTTGATACCGTCACCTGAAAAAGCTTGTGCAACATGTGATGCAACACTGAGCTTTTTGTGGGAAAGTTGGTGGGATAGATTTATAAGGAATGAAAAATATATATTTAGAGCCAAGGGTCAAGGAGAAGCCGAGAATCAGCTGAATTCATTAGTGAGGTTCAACCCTCAGGAGGCCCAGGGCTAATGAAATATCATTTCTGTACATTCACACCTCCAGTGTCCTGAAAACTCAAACGCAAAAAGGTATGCTTCCAGAATAAGGGTTAAACAACACGTTGATATATATTGTTTTATGGTTTAAAAAAGTGTTTTTAAGATCATATTATGCTCAATCTCTTGTTATTGACTGTTAACATCGCACACTGCTCTCAAACCCTGAGACTTTAAACACCACTAACCTCTTTAAACCATCTCTCTCAAAAAGTACGGAGAATATGGGAATATGAGATTTGGGATTTCAGATGTATCGCAAGCTTCTATCTGCAACTTATGACAAAATAAGCAAGAACTAAAGTTTGGCTTTGGAAAAACATCCCTCTACTTTTATTAATGTTCAAAACTTTCTAATTTAATGACATTTAAAAGAGGAAAAAGCTCTCAAATGCATTTAAATACAGTAATAATCTCTATTCTGTTTATAGGTTCAGATGTAGTTTATACCATTAAATACATCTCAACAGTTTAGTTTTTAAACTCTTTACACAGTTTCATGAGAGTATTAAGTTAAAGCTAAAGAAACTTCCTTCACATTAAAAGCATTCAACAGGCAAAATAAAAGACCTCTGTTATGTCCTGAAAATTCCAACACAAAAAGGTATGTCTCCACAATAAGGGTTAAACAACACGTTGATATATATTGTTTGGTCTAAAACCCTGAGACTGTAAACACCACTAACCTCTTTTACCACCTCTCTCAAAAAGTACAGAGAATATGGGAATATGAGATTTGGGATTTCAGATGTATCGCAAACTTCTATCTGCAACTTATGACAAAATAAGCAAGAACTAAAGTTTGGCTTTGGAAAAACATCCCTCTACTTTGATTAAAGTTCAAAACTTTCTAATTTAATGAAATTTAAAGGAGGAAACATCTCTCGAATGCATTTAAGTACAGTAATAATCTATATTCACTGCTTTTATAGGTTCAGATTTAGTTTATCTCATTAAATACATCTCAACAGTTTAGTTTTTAAACTCTTTACACGGTTTCATGAGAGTATTAAGTTAAAGCTAAAGAAACTTCCTTCACATTAAAAGCATTCAACAGGCAAAATAAAAGACCTCTGTTATGTCCTGAAAATTCCAACACAAAAAGGTATGTCTCCACAATAAGGGCACAACAACATGTTGATATATATTGTTTGGTCTAAAACCCTGAGACTCTAAACACCACTAACCTCTTTTACCACCTCTCTCAAAAAGTACGGAGAATATGGGAATATGAGATTTGGGTTTTCAAACATATCGCAAACTTCTATCTGCAACTTATGACAAAATAAGCAAGAACTAAAGTTTGGCTTTGGAAAAACATCCCTCTACTTTTATTAATGTTCAAAAGTTTCTAATTCAATGAAATTTAAAAGAGGAAAAAGCTCTCAAATGCATTTAAATACAGTAATAATCTCTAATCACTGCTTTTATAGGGTCAGATTTAGTTTATCTCATTAAATACACCTCAACAGTTTAGTTGTTAAACTCTTTACACGGTTTCATGAGAGTATTAAGTTAATGCTAAAGAAACTTCCTTCACATTAAAAGGATTCAACAGGCAAAATAAAAGACCTCTGTTATGTCCTGAAAATTCCAACACAAAAAGATATTGTCTCCACAATAAGGGCACAACAAAATGTTGATATATATTGTTTGGTCTAAAACCTTGAGACTCTAAACACCACTAATCTCTTTTACCACCTCTCTCAAAAAGTACGGAGAATATGGGAATATGAGATTTGGGTTTTCAAACATAACGCAAACTTCTATCTGCAACTTATGACAAAATAAGAAAGATCTAAAGTTTGGCTTTGAAAAACCATCCCTCTTCTTTTATTAATGTTCAAAACTTCCTAATTTAAGGAAATTTAAAGGAGGAAACATCTCTTGAATGCATTTAAATACAGTAATAATCTCTACTCACTGTTGTTAAACTCTTTACACGTTTCATAGTGTATTAAGTTAATGCTAAGGAAACCTCCTTCACATTAAAAGCATTCAACAGGCAAAATAAAAGACCTCTGTTATTGTCTTGCAGCCTCATTCATTTACAAACCTGAACCACGGATTGAAATCCTTTTATCTTGGTTAAATTAGAACCAGAGAATAACAGCGACTTCTCTCTGTGTCTCTGCCTGGAGCTCAGACACAGAGAGAAGTCCACACAGCACTTTCTAATCCAACCTTTTTAAATTATTCTTAAAAGTTATTAACTCCGAGGCCCAGTGGCAAGTCTTCATTGTCACCGAGAGAAAGAAAGAAAGCAACTGTTGCTGTGACTTCAGAGAAGAGACTTTACTGTGCCGGTCATTTCCTCAGTCTTTTCAACACGCCGTCTTTTGTCCAGGGGAGAAAAGACGAAGACACAGACTGTGGTTATTCTCTGTCTCTGTTGCTATGGTTACAGACGCCACGGACAAGACATCACATGGCGGAGGCTTCGCTCGCTGTTTGGAGAATTTAAGAAAATGTCATCTGAGACTAATTGAATCAAGCGTCTTCACCGCTTTTTAACACTTAACAGGAGTTATGAGAAGTTTTACCTTGATTAAAGTGTTAATGGATTTGCAATGAAAGGAACTGTGCATTTTGAATCTAATATAAAAGATTAAACTGTGTCTAAGATGCTGGTGAGCCTCTCATCTATTTTACATTCCCAGTTCTTTGTTGCAGCTTAAGTAAAAATCCCTCCAAGTGTGAAGCAGCGTCTACAGTTTATAAAAGTTTATTTGTTTGTTGGTGAACGAGAATTCTGCCAAATTTGGTGGAACTATTTATTTATCTGTATTATTCTTCACTATCCTGTCCCTTGTTGTTTCTTTGTCATGTTGTATAGTGACCTCACTGAGCAGGGTTAGCAGAGACAATTGACAAGCAAACAACAAATCAGAAACTTTCATTACTTGGAGGAGAAACTCGTCTCTCAGCCTCCGATGTGAAGCATTTCTCCTTCTGCAGGACTCTTGAGTGCAAAATGTCAGCTCTCTGTTTTCAGACCTTAATCGAAAAACCCAACAACCACTTCGGCTGAAGTAGAAATCCACACAACTGTGACACACACACACACAACTCTCCTCGGACACTATGAGTCACTGATGCATCAGTTCAACGTGCTGGGAACCACAGAGACTTCACCCAGACGTCACCTGACCTGCGAGGATGAAGGTGGGATGCAAACCTCTTCCTGTTTGCATCCCAGTCCACTTTCTCACCTCATACACATCTGGTCGATCAAATGGCCTTGATTGGTCGATTGTCTGACTTATTCCACTGCGTAAAAACGTGGTTTCAAAACCCAGACACATCAAACCTGATGATCTGAGGACAGAACGATCTCAGAGAGTAAATACAGAGCTTCAGATCTCAGAGCTGCTGCTGACTTCATCATAACAAACGTGTCAGTTGTTGTCTCGGGGACATGAGAGTGTCTCCAGAGGACAGAGCGCTGTGTGGAGACAGACGTCCAGAGGGACTCGATGGACAGGAGATGGTGAGACACCTCTCTCAGTGGGACGCTGGACACGTTGGTCCACTGGGAACCAACCTGCAGACAAACCCCCCGAGCAGCTGAGGGAGTTTTCTTAACTGTGTAAACTGGCGTCTCCTCTCAGATGTAATTGAGACGCAGGTTTATTTCATTATGGATCTAACACAGCTGGTGTTCTGGCTCCGGGGGGGGGCAACTCTCTGTGCAGGTATTAAACAACAGGTTGGGACCAGTCGGGGATTTAGTTTGTTCCCAAAGGAAATTTTAACACAAGCAGGCGAGAATACGTGAAAGACAACAATTCTCTCGTGGTGTTTTCAAACAGTTTAGTCGGGTTGAATCAGATTCTGATTCATTTTCTCACTTTGTGCAAATCCCTCGTGGAGAACACACAGAACCCCGACACAGACCCCTGAGATGATGCTCTTCTTGAGAGGAGGTGGTCCCAGTAGAAGCATGATTAAAATCTGGAGTGGTGTGGTTGTGGTGGGAACAGGATCCCAGTTCAATGTGACCTCTGGAGCTTAGAAACTGGTCAGTACAAGCTTCCTGAGAATTCTGCTTGCTTTTTGGGGAAATACCTCAAGTTTGCCAATTTGTCCACCGAGTCAGACCAGATGAAACTAACAACATCCTCCCAAAGTCACAGAAATCACTTCTTCTGACGGCTCCCACATCAGAAACACTGACTTTAACCCTGCAGAACAACACACTGGTGGAGGTGGCTTCTCTCCAGGGCTGATAGCAGCCGACAGGAGACCGGCCACAGGCTGCAGGAGACTGGACACTGCTCCCCGGCCGAGTGTCACCCTCCTGCCTGAAGGCCTGAGGAGCTGCAGATAACAGCGGATGTAAAAGGATCCTACGTGGACACTGCAGCAGCTCACTTACTCCTGAGACGCTCAATGGGGAACAGATGTGCAGGATTTAGAGGTGGAATTTTCTTTCCTGTCTAACAAAGCCCTTGAAGCAGTTTGCTCGTGTAATATTTGTGTGTGTGAGTCTGTGTGTGTGTGTCTCTCTCTGTGTGTGTGAGTGTGTGTGTGTCTGTGTGTGTGCAGGGGGGAGTGGTGGGCTCCTCTCACACTCTCTCCCCTCCCACTTGGATGTCAGTGTCCTCCTGATTTTCCAGGAGCAACGTTTTTCTCACAACTTGGAGATGTGATGGTAAAAAAAAAAAAAAAAACTCACCTTCTCGGTCAGCTTCACCAGCCTGTGGGGGGGGGGAAGGGGGGGGGGAGAAAGAGCCCGTTAGCTGGAACAGCCGGAATCACAGGGAGTGAGGCTTGAGGTGCAGAACAGCAGCAGATCACTTTACTTTACAAACTTTTAACAGAAATAATAACTCGTGTTACGTAACGAGCTGCGTTTGGACTAACGGGACAAAATAAAGTTTCTCTCTTGGAAGAAGTTGCTCTTTCTCTCTCTCTCACTCTCTCTCTCGCTCTCTCTCTCTCTCTCTCTCTCTCTCTCTCTCTCTCTGTCTCTCTCTCTCTCTCACCTTGACAGCTGAAGTCCGGGACAGTCCCAGCACGATCAGGAGGATAGCGAGGGACATCACGTGACCTAACGGGACAGACGAGGAGTCCCGACGTCACAGGTCAGAGGACAGAGGACAGAGGAGACAGAGGACAGAGGAGACAGAGGAGTGAGGGCTCATCCAGATCCTCACCCGGATGAGAAGTTGTCTGGTGTCAAGTTAGAAAAAGTTTCAAAAAGAAAGCTTGGTTTGAAGAGAAGCGCACTGGTGTCCCTCAGTGTTGTGTCCGCTGGGTCAGAAGGTTCCTGCTGCTGAGCTGTAGGACATCCCCTCCTCCTCTGGACACAGAGCTGCTCTGTGGAGCTCTTTGACTCCTCTGTCTCACACACGACAAGGCCAACCCTGTGTGACGTCAGCTGCCCTCTCCTGCCTCCTGCCTGGACACATGGTGGGACCGGGGAGGAGGAGGAGGAGGAGGAGGAGGAGGAGGAGGAGGAGGAGGAGGGTCCCAAATCCCTAACTTCATCCCCTCAGGAAGAGATGGTCTGCTCAGTTTATACATAACCACATATACTGTATAGTTACATTAATAATCATGTGTCCAGAACCTGGAGGAGGAGGAGGAGGAGGAAGAGGAAGAGGAAGAGGAAGAGGAAGAGGAAGAGGAAGAGGAAGAGGAGGAGGAGGAGGAGGAGGAGGAGGAGGAGGAGGAGGAGGAGGAGGAGGAGGATCCCAGACAGGCAGCTCAATATATCCATAACCACACATTATTATATCAAATACCTAATTGATATCATCAATTAGGTATTGAACACATGAAGGGACGATGGAGGAGGAGGAGGAGGAGGAGGAGGAGGAGGAGGAGGAGGAGGAGGAGGATGAAGAGGAGGAGGAGGAGGATCATACCCTCATTCCAGGACATGATGAGTAAGGCTGCTCAACATTGAATTGTAAATTTAATCATTTATCAATCACAGTAATACAATAATCCAATGTCCTGACATGGCTGTGATCACAACCAGTAACTACAACACATTTATAACAAACCACAATCCATGTCAGCTGACAGTTACACTTACAGATATAATTTATTTAATAAATGCTTCAATTTCTATTCATATGCAACAATAATAGATTAAACCCAAACAAACCCTCATACCTCTGTATCTATAAATTATAACCATGGTTGTGATTCACTGAAAAACATTTAAAATGTGTCTTTATTATGATGATGATCAGCTGAGTGAAAGTGTTCCAGATGTGGAACTTGTTCAATGTGCACTATAACCTCCATTAGCATAATTACAAGTAATTCAAAATAGTTATTCTCTCACATTTCTAAAACACGTGCAACAGAGAAGATGATTTAAAATATTTTTATTCCCAAAAATCTGCAGTAAGCTTGAGGCCGAGAGCTTCCTGTGAGATCAGGTTAGGGGGCGTCGTTGTCATTTGCAATAATATGAACTGCTCTCTCCTGATCTCCCACCTCATTACCGACAGCTCCTCTCTCTCTCTCTCTCTCTCTCTCTCTCTCTCTCTCTCTCTCTCTCTCTCTCTCTCTCTCTCTCTCTCTCTCTCTCTCTCTCGAAGCCATGACTCCAGAGTTAAGACGTGAACACCGGAGGAGGTGAGTGATGATAATACAGAGAAGGGAGAGAGAAGTCTGGAGGACTGCATGATGAACGTCTCCATCGAAGGTCAAAGTAGAATTCACTTTGTGAATCACAATGACGTTCATAAATATTGATATCATCACATGAAGCAGACATTAAACACCTCCAGCTGGTGAACTGTGATTCAGAAGGAGGAGAGAGATCAGGTTTGACTTCAGCTTCTACAGGAGAAGGAGTCAGATCACTAACTGAAAGGGCTGACACACACACACACACACACACACACACTCACACAAAACTTTAAACACTAATATAGATGCCTCCAGAAACTTTTTCTGAAAACTTAGAGATGTCGTCCTGAACATTAAATGAAGTTTCACTCCCTCTATCCCTTTTTCTCCCTCATGTTCCCTCATGTTCCCTCATGTTCCCTCATGTTCCCTCATGTTCCCTCATGTTCCTTCATGTTCCTTCATGTTCCTCCCTCGCTGCGAAACAGTTGGTTCTCCAGACATTTGCAGAAATGAAACACGCTAACACTCGCCCCCCTATTCATCGTCTCTAAGAACAAACACCTGTCACCTGCTCACCATCGGGCTGTTGGACCAATCACAGCTGGGCTATGATGCTAGTCATGTTAGCTAGCGGCCGTCTACGAGTGTGAGCCAAAAATACAAATGTATCAACCTATATACAGCCGTGGCCAAAAGTTTTGAGATTGACACAAATATACATTTTCACAAAGTCTGCTGCCTCAGTTTTTATAATGGCAATTTGCATATACTCCAGAATGTTATGACGAGTGATCAGATTATTTGCAATTAATTGCAAAGTCCTTCTTTGCCACGAAAATGAACTTAATCCCCCCAAAAACATTCCCACTGCATTTCAGCCCTGCCACAGAAGGACCAGCTGACATCATGTCAGTGATTCTCTTGTTAACACAGGGGAGAGAGTTGATGGGGACAAGTCTTGAGATGACTCTGTCATGCTGATTCAGACAGAACAGCAGACTGGAAGCTTTAAAAGGAGGGTGGTGCTTGAAATCATTATTCTTCCTCTGTTAAACATGGTTACCTGCAAGGAAACACCTGCAGAAGCATCCTGAGATCATTCATGTGTGGGGTTGCTTCTCAGCCAAGGGAGTAGGATAACTTACAATTTTGCCAAGGAACACAGCCATGAATAAAGGATGGTACCAAAACATCCTCTGAGAGCCACTTCTCCCAACCCTCCAAGAACAGTTTGGTGACGTACAATGCCTTTCCCAGCATGAAGGAGCACTGTGCCATCAAGCGAAAGTGATAACTAAGTGGCTCGGGGAACAAAACATTGAAATTTTTGGTCCATGGCTAGGAAACTCCCCAGACCTTAATCCCATTGAGAATTTGTGGTCAATCATCAAGAGGCAGGTGGACAAACAAAAACCCACAAAATCTGAAAAAGTCCAAGCATTGATTATGCAAGAATGAGCTGCCATCACTCAGGTTGTGGCCCAGAAGTTAATTGACAGCATACCAGGGGGAATTGCGGAGGTCTTGAAAAAGAAGGGTCAACACTGCAAATATTGACTCTTTGCATAAACTTAATGTAATTGTCAATAAAATCCTTTGACACTTATGAAATGCTTGTAATTATACTTCAGTATACCATAGTTACATCTGATAAAAAGATCTGAAAACACGGAAGCAAAACACTTTGTGAAAACCAATACTTGTGTCATTCTCTAAACTTTTGGCCACGGCTGTACGCTAAAAGGTTTAAAGTAACAAGTAACATTGTTCTTACTTAGCGAGTTTGACTTCTTTTGACTTCACCTTGAGCAAACCAGAGCTCCTGAGCCCAGAGCTTGTTCCTGGATGTCCAGGCAGGTTTGACCTTTAGCTCTTCTGTTGACTGCAGGTGTTGATGCTCCGATAAGAAGATAAACTTCTCCACCCACTGTCAGTAGCTCTGCAGCTTCCTCCCAGAGAGCTACAGCGGCGCTTGACCTCCTCCCTGCAGCCGTCTCTTTGATTCCTCTGCACTGAGAGACACGTCTAGTTGTACTTCTCTGACTTTGGTGTTTTTCAGCAGACGAGTTCCTTTGTTCGGAGCTCAGAGGCCTTGCTCAGAGGCACAGGCAGACATTACATTCAGAACATAAAAGGGATCAAACCGGTCTCACATCAGTTCTGAAGACAGAATATTTAGATGATGATCAGAGCACCTTTTTATTCACAGTCTTCATTCTACATTTTGAAGTAAATTAAAGCGATAAGACAAGCACGCACATGGGTACTGAAGAGTACAGATCACAAGCTATAAAGATCAAGGCAAGTTTAAATATATATATATATATATATATTTATACTTTTAAAGTCACCGGATTGTGATGCAGTACACACACTACACAACTTGCGTTTCTGTGATCCAGAGTCTTGCAGTCTTTATAATTTCATACAACGTGACAGAAGAAACCATCAACTGTTTTGTCTGGTGTCTGATTAGCTGCCACAGCTTCTTCTAGATCGTGGAAAAAATCGCATATTGGGCCACATGATACAAGATTAGGGTTGCAAAATTCCGGGAATATTCAAAGTTGGAAACTTTCCATGGGAATTAACGGGAATTAACAGGAGTACACGGGAATTAACAGGAATACACGGGAATAAACTGGAAATGTTGCGGGTAATTTATACTAACTGTATATATACTTTTAAAGTCACCGGATCGTGATGCAGTACACACACTACACAACTTGCGGTCCTGTGATCCAGAATCTTTCAGTCTTTATTATTTCATACAACGTGAAACCTTCTTCTCCAGGGGAAACCACCAACTGGTTTGTCTGGTCTTTTTTTTTTTTTTTAACAATATGTTTATTAGGTTTTTTCAGGTTATTAAGTACAAACAGACAAATACTAGGAGTAAGTGAGAAATTATGCCAAAATGAAAGGAAAAGAGAAAGAAAGAGAAAAGAGTCAATTGAAATAAAATAAAATAAAGGCATAAAAAAAACAGAAAAAAAAACAAAAAAAAAACCTAACAAACTCAAGGCAATGAAATGTATTGATGCATCACTAGTAAACAAAATACATAAAAATACAAAATACATCAAAAGAAGAGGTGAGTGGCCTTTTGTGAGTCTCACAGCTGCTCTAAATCTCCATCAAATTGAGCAAGGTGGTCTAAGAACGGCTGCCAGATCTTGTAGAATTGTTTAAGATTGTTTGTCAAACTGTATCGGATTTTCTCCATATGTAATAGAGAAGTAAGTTCTGATAGCCACGTCTTGAAGAGTCTGTTTGTCTGGTCTCTGATTAGCTGCCACAACTTCTTCTAGATATTTAGCCGGCAAGAAGTCGGGTCAGAGGAGGAAACGTGTCGGTGATTTGTAACTTCCTATAGAACGCAGACTAAACTCCAATCTGGGGAGGTGGTTGGCGAGTTCTATATTTGTCCAATGGAGGAAACATGGGCTAAAATCGCATATTGGGCCACATGGTACCAGAGATAGACCTTCAACATTGTTTTTGAACGATTCTGTTTGACTGTTTTGACACATGTCAAACTGAGCAGTGAAAACCCTCCTGATGAATTCATGCTTCAGCCCTGGATCTTCTCTCTGGTGTGTTCCATGGTCACGTCTCTGACAGGCGTCCTCATAGAGACGGAACTAACCCGAGACCATAACAAGCTGTGATTGGTCCGTCGGGGGGGGGGGGGGCAGCTTGTCTCATGCTCGTCTCCCAGGAGACAGACAAGCTGCCGGATCACTGCTGCCTCCGTCATTTAGATTTGACTCCTGGAAGATTTGACTTAACTCCGCACTTGAAAGAAAACCCCTTCAATTATAAAGTTTTGACCTTGTGAAATCCCAAAAGTGCTTTCATAGTTCACAGAGTTTGAAGGTTTCATCATCGAGCGTCTGCATCAAGCAGCGGAACACGTTATTAACGCAGATTTAAAAAGGAAATGTTATTTTAACAATGAGCAGAAAGACGACGTTTGCCCGACAGGATTCGAGGTCGGATTTTCGCTCATGTTCCCTCATGTTAGTCCCTCATGTTCCCTCATGTTCCCTCATGTTAGTCCCTCATGTTCCTTCATGTTAGTCCCTCATGTTCCTTTATGTTCCCTCATGTTAGTCCCTCATGTTCCTTTATGTTCCCTCATGTTAGTCCATCATGTTCCTTCATGTTCCCCCATGTTAGTCCCTCATGTTCCCTCATGTTTGTCCCTCATGTTCCCTCATGTTCCCTCATGTTAGTCCCTCATGTTCCTTCATGTTAGTCCCTCATGTTCCTTTATGTTCCCTCATGTTAGTCCCTCATGTTCCTTTATGTTCCCTCATGTTAGTCCTTCATGTTCCTTCATGTTCCTTCATGTTCCCTCATGTTCCTTCATGTTCCTTCATGTTAGTCCCTCACGCTCCCTCATGTTCCCTCATGTTCCCTCATGTTCCTTCATGTTCCTTCATGTTCCCTCATGTTCCCTCACGTTCCCTCATGTTCCTTCATGTTCCTTCATGTTCCCTCATGTTCCCTCACGTTCCCTCATGTTCCTTCATGTTCCTTCATGATCCCTCATGTTCCCTCATGATCCCTCATGTTCCCTCATGTTCCTTCATGTTCCTTCATGTTCCCTCATGTTCCCTCATGTTCCCTCACGTTCCCTCATGTTCCCTCATGTTCCCTCATGTTCCCTCATGTTCCTTCATGTTCCCTCATGTTCCTTCATGTTCCTTCATGTAAGTCCCTCATGTTCCTTCATGTTCCCTCATGTTCCCTCATGATCCCTCATGTTCCCTCATGTTCCTTCATGTTCCCTCATGTTCCCTCATGTTCCCTCATGTTCCTTCATGTTCCTTCATGTTCCCTCATGTTCCTTCATGTTCCCTCATGTTCCCTCATGTTCCCTCATGTTAGTCCCTCATGTTCCTTCATCAGTGTTGTGCATGAACGAACACAAAAGAACGTGTTCATTGAACACGTTCACTTTTGTGAGAACGATGAACTGAACGCAACCTAATGACAAATAATGATTTGAACGGTGAACACATTCATATTTTAGCGTACTCGCTTATAGATGACAGGAAACTTCTATCTTTATGTGTAACTGTATTAAAGTCCAACAAACCCCACCGTATTCTTCATTTCACTTCCTCATTCACCCTTGACGTCAAATCATCAGCCAATGAGAGCCCGCCATCTCACATACCCCCACAGCCATTGATCTAGAACTGTCACGTGCCCCACCCCTACCTGTTCACTGACCCTCAGGAAATCTCACAACTTATTGACATGGTGTAGTTAGCTGAACATAAGTCATAGAAAACACAGAGCAGTCAAACAGAACATTAACCTAACTAACAGTCCGTTACAATATTATCTGAGGTCTAGCTAAAACGTTACGGAATGTTTCCCATCTCCTGAGGAGAGACGCTGTCTAAATCGAATGTTTGCACCATGTCGTTGCTCAGTGCCCATAAAATGTCCGCGATGTAGCCTAACCTAAACCAACTAACTCTACTTCACACTACGTTACCCACGGTTCATCGCACACACACGTAGACCAAACAAGCAACGTATTCCAAGTCTTTTCTTCTCTGACCCTCTTGGAATGCGGCCACTTTATTTCTCGGATATACAGCAGGAGCAACACTCGCATCACCTCTAGGTGGTCCGTCACTTCTCGTTATACACACACTTTGAGCGTAATTTCCCACAATACCCAGGTGCACTACGTCACACACTACACACTGTCCTTAAAGGGGCGGGCCACACCTGCAACACAACAGCTCTCGGCCTCATATACGAATGGCAAGAGAAAGCAGAGACGCAGACTCAGCAACTACAGCCGATGCACCTTATTATTATCTGAGGGATTTTTACACACAGTCTGATAAAGATTCCGACAGTAAAGGCAAGGGGGAGCGATGGATACAGTTCTTTAAAAAACAAGTTAAGTCTTTCATTCTCACTTTCCACCTTAAAACTATGAAATGAACTGAACTATGAACTCGTTCAGAATTTAAATGGTGAACTATGAACGTGAACGATTCATGTTTACTTGTATGAACTGAACTTTGAACTAGTTGATGAGAGGTGTGAACTTGCACAACACTGTCCTTCATGTTCCCTCATGTTCCCTCATGTTCCCTCATATTCCCTCATGTTCCCTCATGTTAGTCCCTGGCTGTGAAACAGTCGGTTCCCCAGACATTTGCAGAAGCTAACACTCGACGTTATTCAACATCTCTAAAAACATAATTGAGGTCGGATTTTCAATTTTGCTGCATGAGACTTAATTAAAATCAGCTCTGTCATCATTTTAATATTCATGTGTAAGGTTCAGACAAGGTTCACATTAAAAAATAATGATTTACAAACAAGGCTCATCAATATAGATATACACGGCCACGTTTTATCAAAAGACAGAATATTTACCAGAGACTGGTCGACTTGTTGGTATCAGTGTTCGATTCCAAGCTCTAAATATTTAATAGCATTTGTGTTTCCGTTTTTTTTTTAAGTTATTCATAAATAAAGATTATATCAAGACCTCAATTATTTTTCCTTGTCAGGCGGGTTTGATAACATCTGACTAATCATAACCATTTGTTTCTGTTCAATCCTTCCACCGATGTATTGGTATCACAGATTTTTTAATTCCTAATATTTGCATCGGCTCCCAAAATCCATATCTGTTGTTTTCCAGTGACATTTTATCAACAAGCCCTTTATCTACACACTCACCTGTTCCTCACCCCCACCCCCCCTGTGTCTCCCACTGTGGGGGGGGGAGCTGTCAGAGTGATGGGAGTCAGTATCACACATGGACGACACATGATCATATATCACAGATTTTATTGGGCACAACAAAAGGGTCGTTACAGGTCTGTGTCCAGACATTCTCTTCACCTCCCTCCCTCCCTCCCTCCCTCCCTCCCTCCCTCCCTCCCTCCCTCCCTCCCTCCCTCCCTCCCTCCCTCCCTCCCTCCCTGATGACATGAGACCAGCTTCTCATTCAGCTGAAGGATCCATTAAATGACCCGATAACAGATGACAGACTGTTTGTTTGTGTTTGTGTCTGTGTCACCGCCTGTAGGTGGAGCTGCCTGCAGATAAGGAAACATGTGCCCCCCCCGATGGCTTCACCTCCGAGGGAGAGGAGGAGACAGGTGAGAAGAAGAAGGCAGGACGAGGGGACGGAGACGGAGGGTCCTGAAGACAGAAGGATCCTTCTGTCCGAGCTCCAAACTCATCTTTTCCTTTCTGATGCACGAGTGCTCGTCTTCCTCTCCACGGATCTGGAAGAGGAAGAGTGAACGGAGCCTCTGCCGCCAATTAGAGGAAAATTTCCACTTCGGCAAAACTTTTCAAAAGAAACTTTGCAAGTTGGGAAGTTTGAGCTTCACTGATTACAACGTTCTTCGGAGGTGCTTCCTCACAACATCCTCATGCTGACGTGAAGGACGCCAGGGAATATGTGGGCAGGGACGATTACTCTCTCTCTCTTTTCATATTCACACAGCCTCCTCAATGAGCTTCATCCACAATACCACATCACCATGGCAACGTGTACTCCTGTCAACAAGAGCCTGGACTTCAAGTTTGGAAACTAACTGGACGTTCTGCTCACTGGCTCTCGACCTGTGGACGTGACGGAGATAACGACTGATTCTAGAAACGCTCATTTGGACGGAGATCGTTTTTATATTCAAACTAAATCATACCAGTGTGGATGTAGAGATGAGCGATAATGACACAAGACACACGGAGCTTCTCTTTCCAGCTTCTCCTTCCTCTTCTCCATACTTATCACATCAAAGTTATTCTTATCTCATCAGTACATGTTACTAACTTGACCCCTTCCCCGGAGTTTCTGTACCTCATCGCCCACAGATCCAGGACCACAGCTGTGGCCACACCATGGATTATGATTGTGGATCGCGCATCAGAGGTCGCAATGGTGGATCCAGTTTGGTGGATTCTGTATCGTGCCAGCTGATCGTAGTGGTAATGGAGGATCCTGTATCACGTTGGCATCAGATAATGGTGGTGGACCAGGACCGAGGTGGCAGCTGATGATGGATCCCAACTGGTGCCAGTGGACAATGACTGTGGACTATAGTGGATCTGGTCTTGATGCTGGATCCTGATCCTGCTGCTGACCAGAGACTATGATGCAGCAGGACTGCTTCACTTATAGTATTGAAGTTATCCTTCAAAATGTTTACCCTCATCGATGCTGCTAAAACCTTTCTCCTGATGATGTTCTCCTCTACACATCTGTGTCACTTGTGTCCGTCCTGGGAGACGGATCCTCACATGTGTCTCTCTGAGGTTTCTACGTGTCTTCACCTGTAAAAAGGGTTTTTAGTAGTTTGTCCTGACTCTTGCTGAGGGTTAAGGACAGAGGATGTCTCACCATGTTAAAGCCCTATGAGACAAACTGTGATTTGTGAATATGGGCTATACAAATAAAATTTGATTGATTGATTGATAATGAAAACATGAGAGCAGCATGGGAGAGAAGCAGGAGTCTCGGTTTCCTGGTCTGTGAGTTTATCAACATCCTGTTCATCCCCGACCTGCCGCAGAGACACAGACCCTCAAACATCTGGAGACCCTCAAACATCTGCTCGCCCTCGCAGCCTCAGATCCAAGCAAACAAGATGCTGCTACAATCGGCCGTGTGAGCAGGAAATTAAAAACAGGCATGTGAAGCCCACAATGGGATATTTTTTATGCAGATAGAGTAATAAAACATTTCACTCGAGTGGTTACAGGGAAGGGTTTTATAGTTTCTCCTTCATGTAGGTCTTTGGGAAGAAGTGTTTCGAGGACATCGATGGAGAGAACAGATGTTCTTCTGCTTCCAGGTGTGGAAACATCTCACCAGTCGTCTGACACTCTAGAGAAAACACATTTGCGACTGGGACAAAACAAAATCACATTTAATCTTACAATGTTTACAAAACAGTGACAGAGGATTGCTGAGTCAGATGAAATCAGCAGAACACAAACTGCAGGTCACCTCTGGTTCTGCTGTTCTCATGAAACTCCTCCTACTCTGCTGAGCTTCACTCACACATTCATTAGTGAGAAGTAACTTTACACATGTGCTGCACATAAATACAATTTTAATGCAAATTTTACAAATCATGCAAATACATTTCAGGGGCAAACTTGTTTGTTTCTGTCAGCTGTAGGAAGTTATTTATATTGCAGATCCATATTTTAAATAAAAAGACATTAGAAAAACTTTTCAAATAATAAGATATGCACATTTGAGCTAATGACCCTCTGGAGAACCTGACCCTTCCATTGGACATCAGTGGAGAACCAGACTGTTATATTATATACTATATATACTGTACTATTTTTATATACTGTCTAACAATAACATTACCATCATATCATCAGTACTATTACCATCATCTTGCCACTGCACCTTATCTACCTATTTATCTTGTGTTTCTGTTTTTATTCTTTCTACCTCAATATTTTTTATTTTATTCTATTGTATTTTATATTATTCAAATATACCGGCTGCTATGACGACTTAATTTCCCTTCGGGGATGAATAAATTAATCTATCTATCTATCTATCTATCTATCTATCTATCTATCTATCTATCTATCTATCTATCTATCTATCTATCTATCTATCTATCTATCTATCTATCTATCTATCTATCTATCTATCTATCTATCTATCTATCTATCTATCTATCTATCTATCTATCTATCTATCTATCTATCTATCTATCTATCTATCTATCTATCTATCTATCTATCTATCTATCTATCTATCTATCTATCTATCTATCTATCTATCTATCTATCTATCTATCTATCTATCTATCTATCTATATACCTACCTACCTACCTACCTACCTACCTATCTATCTATCTATCTATCTATCTATCTATCTATCTATCTATCTATCTATCTATCTATCTATCTATCTATCTATCTATCTATCTATCTATCTATCTATCTATCTATCTATCTATCTATCTATCTATCTATCTATCTATCTATCTATCTATCTATCTATCTATCTATCTATCTATTTACCTACCTATCTATCTATCTATCTATCTATCTATCTATCTATCTATCTATCTATCTATCTATCTATCTATCTATCTATCTATCTATCTATCTATCTATCTATCTATCTATCTATCTATCTATCTATCTATCTATCTATCTATCTATCTATCTATCTATCTATCTATCTATCTATCTATCTATCTATCTATCTATCTATCTATCTATCTATCTATCTATCTATCTATCTATCTATCCATCTACCTACCTACCTACCTACCTACCTACCTACCTACCTACCTACCTACCTACCTACCTATCTATCTAATAATAGATAGGTAATTATCAAATTAACAGTTAAGAATATATTAACAAGTCATTGGAGCTGTTTTTTGTAGAGCACTGACTCTTATTTTTCAACAGTTTACTGATATTTCTTTTCATATGTATAGTATTGAAGATAGAAGACATTAATAAGATTCACCAATATTTCATTTACCGATCACTTGCTCTGTACACTCTGGCACTTGGTCAGAATATTTATATTATATATTTTTTAAACTGTGCAATTACATTTTATTTGACCATTTTGTATAAAGTTCTTACACGCTCACTATCTCTGTACGTTTATAGACCAAAAACTCTTTTTGCTTTATTACTATATTGCAAAAGAAGTTTGGTGCACTGACCTGACATCAAAACTTTTCCACATGTTTCTATTCTCTTTTTTTACATTTTTACATTACTTTACATTTTACTCTTATTAGTATTCTTATGGTTCGTTTTCTTCAACGGTTTAAAAACTTCTTCCGTCCCTGGTTACAGTAATGTTTTAAATGAGCCCACGAAGGGCTTCTCCAAAGACAATGAGCTCTTGTCTTTGCAGTTTTTTCTGTTGCACGAGCAAATCATATTTACAAAAAGCAAAAGAGAGAAACTGATATTTGTGGTGAAAACCCATCGTTTAAAAAATCCCTCAATGACAGCCTGCTCTGCCTGGAGCTCAGTGAGAGAAGATGAACATCTCTAACCCAATTACAAGACATAGGTATGTGCTCTCAAAGTTGGTTTCTCTAAAAACGACAACTACCCCCCCCCCCCCCCCGGAACAAAGCGGACCCCCACTCGCTTTACACCAGGGGGGCAAGCAGAGGCGTTTCAGAGGAGGCATCTGGGTTGTTTTCTTTTCTCTCTCTCTCACGCTTTGTCCCCGAGACACAAAACCGTCCCGAGACAATGACTCGTGACGTCTGACAGCGGAGTTATTCCAGAGACACAATGTGCATCTCGGTGGTGCACCCCCCGCCCCCCGCCCCCCCCCATGGGGGTCAGCGCTGGGTTTTGTCCCCCCAGCTGAGGGAAGGTAGGGCAATAAAATTCCTCTGTGCTAAAAGGAGACATTCCAGCAGAGGGAGGGGACGGCTGGGATTTGACATAATTTAAAACGTGGTTGTCATATTGTGAATGGGAGCCTCCACCCCCCCCCCCCCCCCCCCACTCCTAAGTGGAAACCATTTATTTGCTGTTGTGTTTCCTGCTGCTCTGACGTCAGCGCGGCCGCGGCTACACGGGTTCCACAGAGAAACGATTAGACGGAGGGCAGAGAGGTGACGCTGATGAGTTTCCATATGCATATGAATGGAGTGATACGAAATGTTAAATACAGATTAAATACGCTCATCTATTCCAGAGTGACAAGTCTGAGATGAGAGCTCCAATTATACTGTCAAAACTGGTCATGACAAATCAATACATCTACTAATCAGCCTATATGAAACAGTGTTATTTTACAGGATATAAATTATAGATTTATTTTCGTAATCCTAGTTTTATATTTATATATCTGTCTTTCTCCTAATCTTATTTCGCTTATGCTTTCTGTTCGATATTTACTCTATTTAATTCAAACCACAGATTCAGGTTGAGGTGAAGTGATAGAAAATCTGGAGAGATTATTCAATTCATTCAACATTTATAATCAGACATTTAATCAGTTTAGTTTCTGACCTCAAGGGAATTCTTGTTTTCCTCAGATTGTGTAAATGTGTTCAACAGTTAAAGTGTTTAATTGCCGTTTTAATTGTGAAGCCGTCATTAATCTGTTTGAATTGTCTGTTTACTGTCTGTCCTCCAGTGGACGCCTGTTACAAAAGAGAAGACATGATAATGGTATTTAAAAATGAGGATAATGTTCAGAGACGGTTTCTCCAGCAGGGCTTAACTGTGTGGGTGGAGCTGTTTCTCCCAATATGAGATGGAATAAAACAATATCCATTTAAGAACAGAAAAACATACTGTCACTTTATTCAAGAAACCAGATTCAGCCTGAAAAATCCTTCAATTTCTTTTCAATATTTTGTGTTTTACAGATCACTAATAGATGTTGACCTGTGTTGATTGCTTTTCAAAATGTATCTTCGGTCTCATTGCTGTTGTTCAAAGTCAGAAGCTCCAGAAAACCTCTGAATTGACCTTGTAATGACACTAGTAACTGAACTGGTGCAGGTCAAAAGGTCAAGAAAGAACAGGTTTAAGTCAAAATGTGAGAAACCTTGAAATACCTTTTTGCAACATGTTTATATTGAGATGATGTGATATGATAGACGGCTCAGGAACAAAGCTAAATGGACAAAATGGAACCTATAGTAATATGTTTATAGTTCAACTTTAACTTTCCTCTCTTTAAAAGTTCTAAAAGAAGTTTAAGAGTCGTAGGGTTTTGTTTCAGACGTGTGACGAACTCGTATCAGCTCGTTGTTACGAGACGGAGCTGGAAAGATTTTTCAATTTCTCAGTTGAGCGACTCTCGAGCCCTCAGCTCAGAATCCGGGGTCGTCCGGCCTCGACCTCAGAGACACAGGGTGAAGAGGACGGACGTTAAGAGAGGGAGCAGAGCCGCTGCTTCTTCTCTCATGGGCCCGGTCCAGGAGGAGGTTTGGGTTTCATCAGGATTCCTCCTGGGCTCCTTCCTCTGAGGGACTCTGGGCACGACTACACCCTGAGGTGGACTCAGAAATGGGATTATAATCCAGACTGACCTGGGATCCACTCAGGAGCTGGACAGCATCGCAAAGGACAGGGACAAAGGACAGGGACAAAGGACAGGGACGTTCTGAGCAGCCCGATTAGACCAGTGCCCCCCCCACCCGACTTCAGATAAGGAGAAGTGGGGGGGTGGATACTTGATGTGACAAAACAGAGAAAGCAAACTCTGTAGAAATACATCAAACAAACAAAGTGAAACACACTAAAACTGCCCAAACAATATACAGTGGTGGCCAAAATTATTAGAACACTAGGCATATTTAAGAGGTTTCAGTTGTTTTTTGTTGAATTGGCCATTAAAATACCCATTAAACAAATGAAATATCTACCAAGTCATCAATTATGCTCTATAAACCATAGAATAGAGCCATCATAAGGAGATTTAGGTCATTTTCCTTACAAAAAACAAGCTAGGCCTGTTTCACTGTCAATGTCACACAATCAGGTTCCTTCACAGAAGAAGCCAAATTACTTGTGTAATCATTGTCAGGTGTGATCGTGGTTAAATTGCTGGTGATGCAAGAGCCTATCCTGCTCATTTAGTACTGTATGTTACCTGAAAACCAACAAATATAACGTATATTCACCTTATTGATTCAGAGTTAATAATAATTAGAACCCTCCTGCTGCTTGATAGTGATTATGAAGAGTGATGAGTGAACACCACTTTCACAGAATGCATGTTGTCTCTTTGTTGATCTGAAGTTTTCACAAGTATAAATAATGTTTCCCTTCATTTATAATCCGTCTCGTTACCTGTGAAAGCAAAACTAATCTTGATCCGTTAATTCTCATCCTGTCACAACACTGAATGTTTAACGACACCACTTTATTTGACTGGTTCCTTTTGATACAATAAACCATCTTTTGTTTCTTTTGCTCTCATTACAAAGTTTCTGCAACTTGTGAAAACCGGTTTCCAGATTCTTAGCAGAAGATGTTTCACTACTTTAAGTTGCCAGGTTTTTTACCCGTTTAATGACGGACATGTTTCTCGGGACGTGGGCGTCCAACCCGTGGAGTCCTTCATTCCTCCACTCCCATCCATCTCTCTGCTGTTACCACGGAAACGGAACCAGCAGAGCCCCGGACAGTCTGTGAATTTCAACGAGCCTCAGCAGCAGAAAACCTGGTGACAGCTTCTCCTCGACAGCTGCTTCACAAAGACTCAACCAGCAGGAAATCACTCGTGTTACTGAGTTTAACTCTTTATCGATGCTCGTTGTTTTCAACTCGTCTCCAGGTCTGTACAACAGGAGAAAAGCTTCTGGTTCCAGTGAAGCTCGTGAGGCAGTAAACTGGGTGAGAGGTGTTTCCCTGGAGGAAGTGTTCTTCACATGGAAGAGTGACGTCAAAGATCCTCTGAACACAGACTTCAGGACTCGGGCCAGAGGGGCCGAGACTGACTGGAGCTCACATAGAGGGGTCCCGGGTCTGTGAGCCAATGGGAAGAGAGCAGTGTCCCCATGTGTGAGCTGCATCACTTCCTGTAGGGTCCACAAACTTTTAACAGCTAATTAAACTCATAAGACATAAAACAATACCAAACAAGTCAAAGAATATTAGAGTAAAATACTCAACTTCATCCTCTGTCAGTTCTAAAGACGTGTATCTAACATTAGTAGAGACAACGACTCACTCAGAATTAAAGGTATTTCTGGATAAATTAATGACATAAAAAGTTGCCATTTCAAACATGACAGAGAATCTGTGGTAGCTTCAGTTGTCATAAAAACTCAGAGGTTTTAAGTTTGTCCAGTTTGAGCTACTGTAAAAACATGGCTGCCTCCGTAGAGAGGAGCTGCTCCTGATGTAAATATAATGTATTTACAGTAAATATAAAGTATTTAAATATTAGGGGCCATTCTAGGGTAAAGAAAATAACAATTTCACAATTTTTATGAAATCACTATAGGGAAAACATCACAAGGATTATTTTATATTCAGTTTCTGCCAGTTTACCTGACTCGTACACACTGGACCTTTAAGAAGTTGAAGGATTAGTTTAAAGTTTTTTTATTTATTGTCACTTTTGAGGAATAGTACCATGATCACATGTCAATGAGTCAGACAGAACAATTAACTCCCTGTGGCAACACGGCTAATTGAACCACGTCATCATCACCAGCTCATTGGCTGAAGTTGGTATTTCCTGTAAGAGTCAGTTTGTGTTTCACCATCAGTGCACGAGTCACAAGATGAACATGAGATTAAATGCCTCAGTGACCACCTGCCACAGGAAGTTGTTCTCCACCTGCCACAGGAAGTTGTTCTCCACCTGCCACAGCGAAAACACAATGACGGGTTTAGAGGAAAAAGGATGAAGAAGCTGTTTTGATTTGCTTGTGTTGTTGGGAGGAGAAGATTCACAATTACAAAGAGAGCAGGAGTATATTCAAATGAGATAAAGTTGAACAGAGAAAACAGACATACTGTGCATACTAACAGGAGGGGGGGGGGGGCAGAGCAGTGAGCTGTGGAGAACAGAATGAAGAGTCGTCTCCACCTTGAAGCTGATGATGAGCTTTAGTAAACTAACCTGCTGCTGATGAGCTTTTTGTAAAGGAGGATTTTATGTCTGTTTCCTTTTTAACACTGTTCTGTTTACGTGATAAACAAAAACCCACAGGAGGAGTTTACTATGTTCATTTTAATTCCAGATCGTGATTGTGTTTCCTGCTCTTAACGACAGATTAAAGTCCAGGAGTTTTGTGTACCACCAGGAGGATCTCCCACTGATTCCAATGCATTTAATTAATGAAGAGATTCACTCACTCAAACACAATTTGTGATTAGGTTTTGCTATCGAAACATAATGGGGTGTGATGTGTAAACACACTTTGCAGGAGACAGAGTTGTTTAACTCACAGTTAGTCTCAGGAATCTCATCAAACTGTTCTCCAGCCGACAGACCCAGGGTACGCTTCCTGTTTAGCACCAAAGAATCGTGGAGTATTTAATAGCTAAAGAACCAAAAGACTGAATATTGTTGAATGCGTTTCTATAAACTCCTGCCCCCTGGTGGAATTCAAAATCCAACTATTCATTTGAACGTGAGGGACAAGTTCGTATTATGATGGTAACCACTTAAATTTAAAATATACAGTCTGAAAGTGCATCAGACCGTCTGAAGTAGTTTGTCTCCGGATCCACTAGAGGGCGATCACTCTCAGCTTGACCTATTGAATGCCCTCTGACCTATGAGCAAAAGCCTAACCCCTTGTTGACGAATGTCGCGAATCCGCCTCAAACCCCATTCCCACTAATGCCTGATGATGCAAATACTACACATTCCATGAAGGTATTGGACGCACTCTGCCGCCATCTAGTGGTCGGAGTGGAGAATACATACTAGCCCCTTGGTACTGTGCAGCAAAGTTATTTTGAGATATTAAGCTGTATTTGAAATACTGTGATGATGGAACAGCAATGATTTTACAGAAACATATGTTCTTATTCAATTTCAAGCAAAAGCAGCATCAATATAATAATCTACAAACCAGAGACTGAAAAAGTTAAATTACGTTTATGCCCCATTATGCCTAATGTCGCTAATTTGCCTCATACCTAAATTTTATATCTATTGTATATGCTATATTGAAATCAACAGTCTCCACTTGATTTAGCATCTGTATGACAGCCAAAAACACAAATAATATTTTTTAATAGAATTGGAAATTAATTCAGGCAATAAGGGGATAATGACGCTAGCAAGCAAAGCTATCCCGAGTGTACAATCATAACAACCCACCATCTGAGATTGTGGGCGTGTTTTGTGTTCTAAACCTTAGATGACAAGCTGAGATCAAAGCCGTTTGTCGTCTTTGTAGCGAGCAGCTGCCGTAGAAACTCTCCTTCCTGGTTTTACATCGTTAAACATTGATTTACTTTAGTTTGTCGCTGCCTCAGTGTGAAATAAACAGTTATGGAAAATAAGACGTAACTAAAAACCTTATTTAATTCTACGAAAGTTTAAAAACACTGCATCATTGGAGAAGTGTTCAACCTTTGTTTATTTCAGAATGTTCTTCTGTCATGAGTATGAGAAACTATTCAATAATTCATTAGCGAGTGAGTCTTTCTTGTAGTTTCTAGCTCTACATCAGAGACCCCCCCCCCCCCCCGCTGTCTGTGTCACACAACCTGCTGAAACAATGGGGAATAATGAGTGGAGCTGTTCACCCTCGCCCACCCCCGCCCGCCCCCCCGCCTCCTCCTGCTTTCATGAGTCTCACTTCAGCAGAAACGAGACCTAAACCGGGTCCAGATTGTGAAGGAGCTGGATCCATGGGCCCCCCCCCCCATACGGAGTCAGAACTGGGTGGTGTTGCCTTGTCTCCATGTTTCACACGTCACCTTGTAAACACCAGATGAAACAGACCCCCCCCCCCGAGCATTAGTCAGCTCCTGAAGCTGCTGCGTGGCCCATTTCCTCTGCTACTGTACAACACCTCCTCAAATAATGTGAACAAGGCAATTAAACTGGGATCTGCTTTCATCAAAAAGTCTTTGTAAGGCTTTGTGTGTGTGTGTGTGTGTGTGTGTGTGTGTGTGTGTGTGTGTGTGTGTGTGTGTGTGTGTGTGTGTGTAGTTGAGTAAGCATAATTTCAAGCTGCTCCTGCTGCACACGTGGACGGTGCCAACATCACAAACCCCCGACAGACCTGGTCTTTGTGTATTTATGGGAATAATGTGGTTGTCAACTAAAAAAGCTTGAATAGAAAAAACTTCATATCAATGTTGCTGAGTCAAAATAAACTGTTTTGCAGAACCCAATAAACTCTAAGTTTAATAAATATATCAGAATCAGAATCAGAAGGTATTTATTGCCAAGTAAGTTTACACCTACCTGGAATTTGCTCTGGTTATTGATGCATACAATGAACATAGAAACATAAAAACACAATAAATACACCATACATAAGAAAAACAATAAAAAATAATATATATTTATTCACTATTTACTTCTTATTTACTCACTTTTCCCAATATTTTTACAAATTAACATTTATTTAGACATAAACATATATATATAAAAATATATAAAAGATATAAAAAGTGAAGTAAAAAGCGAAATGCAAAATGCAAAACAGTGAACAGTGTCAAATTGCAAATTAATTGAATACAGGGACAGTTTTGGCCTGACGCTCAATATGAAACCATAATTTTGTACAATCTGCAGGTTAGAGTGAAAGAGTCGGAACTCAGTGAAACAGTCGGAGCACCAGGTTCATATAAAGCTGCTCATATCTATAATGACTCCATATGCTTCTATAGAGCTGAATTAAAGCATTATGATTCCTTATCAGGGACTATATGGAATAATGGGAACCAGTACATCACATTATGTTCCCTCATTATTTCTCCCTGTGCAGTAAAACCTCCCACACTGTTCACCATTAAGAAAATAAAAATCACCTGGAGCAGACGACCCACGGTTTCCCACAACTGCATATTTATCAATAACAATGCATATTTTAAACATACACCCCGGGCAGTGTATGTATATGCTCATGAATACATATCGTGTAATAAGGTCAGAATACATTATTCATTCTTTAACGAGCTGTGTCAATGCAAACACTGTTCCGGTGACGAACTGTGATACAGAACGGGAAGGACACACTGACAGCAGCGTGTGGATATAAAAGCTTTTATATTTGATTTTTAATTCATATCAGATCAGTGTTGGTGTCTAAGCTGCTTCTAATTCAGTCGAGTATATCTTAAGCAACCCGGCAGATAAACAAGCAAACAAACAGATAAATAACTACAATATTTGATACTGAAATACTAGTATTTTACTAGAATACTGGTATAAAACTATAGTTGTATAAACATGTGAGGAGCAGGTGTGTTTCCCTTGATAGATAGATAGATAGATAGATAGATAGATAGATAGATAGATAGATAGATAGATAGATAGATAGATAGATAGATAGATAGATAGATAGATAGATAGATAGATAGATAGATAGATAGATAGATAGATAGATAGATAGATAGATAGATAGATAGATTGATAGATAGATAGATAGATAGATAGATAGATAGATAGATAGATAGATGGATAGATGGATAGATAGATGGATAGATGGATAGATAGATAGATAGATAGATAGATAGATAGATAGATAGATAGATAGATAGATAGATAGATAGATAGATAGATAGATAGATAGATAGATAGATAGATAGATAGATAGATGATGGATAGATAGATAGATAGATAGATAGATAGATAGATAGATAGATAGATAGATAGATAGATAGATAGATAGATAGATAGATAGATAGATAGATAGATAGATAGATAGATGGATAGATGGATAGATGGATAGATAGATAGATAGATAGATAGATAGATAGATAGATAGATAGATAGATAGATAGATAGATAGATAGATAGATAGATAGATAGATAGATAGATAGATAGATAGATAGATGGATAGATGGATAGATGGATAGATAGATAGATAGATAGATAGATAGATAGATAGATAGATAGATAGATAGATAGATAGATAGATAGATAGATAGATAGATAGATAGATAGATAGATAGATAGATGGATAGATGGATAGATGGATAGATAGATAGATAGATAGATAGATAGATAGATAGATAGATAGATAGATAGATTGATAGATAGATAGATAGATAGATAGATAGATAGATAGATAGATAGATAGATAGATAGATAGATAGATAGATAGATAGATAGATAGATAGATAGATAGATAGATAGATAGATAGATAGATAGATAGATAGATAGATAGATAGATAGATAGATAGATAGATAGATAGATAGATAGATAGATAGATAGATAGATAGATAGATAGATAGATAGATAGATAGATAGATAGATAGATAGATAGATAGATAGATAGATAGATAGAGTACTTTATTCATCCCCGAAGGGAAATTAAGTCGTCATAGCAGCCGGTATATTTGAATACAATAAAATACAATACAATAGAATAAAATAAAAAATATTGAGGTAGAAAGAATAATAACAGAAACACAAGATAAATAGGTAGATAAGGTGCAGTGGCAAGATGATGGTAATAGTACTGATGATATGATGGTAATGTTATTGTTAGACAGTATATAAGAATAGTACAGTATATATAGTATATAACATAACACAATATATATTTACATATGATAGTAATTATACCAATGTAATAGCAGTATATAGTAATAATGGCAGCAACAGTATATATAATAATAATAGTAATATAATAATAATAATTATAACATGTACACATGTATAAATATGTGTATATAGACTTATATATACAAAGAATATACAAAGAGTATGATATAATATGATATGATATATAGTAGAGGTATAAATATAAGTATTTGTATTATACAATAGATAATATAATATACTATGAGTGTAAGAATCACATTAGTTTAGTTTTTATAAATCTTATCAAACTGATTCCAGAGCAGCCGACTCGACACACAACCTGACTCACAGTGTGTAGATGTGTGTGTGTGTCTGGGGCCGGGCCACGTGTGTGTGTGTGGTGGCGTTCTCCTCCCCTTCTGCTTCCAGCATGTTCCCATTTACTAAATCCCTTTTGCTACGGGACACGACAACAACGACAACAACGACGACAACGACGACAACGACGACAACAACCTCCGAGCTGCAGTCGACTCCCTCACTCGACACACTTCTTCTGTTGTTGTTGGTTAATCTTTCTGTGGAATTAGTCCTTTCCACGACAGGGATCTCCTCCCCGTGTGCTGATGTTCCACCAAAACAAGTTCCTCCTCCAACGCCATCGTGCAGCGGGCGCCGTCACCGGGCTTACTGTCACCAGAGAGGCCTGTGATTGGTTTAGGAAGTTCAAACAAACTAACACCATCAGAGATCCCTGACTGGAAAGCAAATCCTCCGAGTAAACCTTCCAACAGAAACTGTAGAGCAAGAGAAACGCTTCACATGGGTGATGAAGGTCATCAGAGCTCAGGAGAGACCAGAGGAGCCAGGAGACCAGGAAGTGGAGAAGCTGTGAAGATACAAGGTCAACTGGTGGAGATGCAGATCTTCTCCAGGGAATATTCACAGTCTTATAAACATGAGGGTGTCCATTGCATCCTCTCAGTGTCTCTGGTGTGGACAGAAATCATCTGAAGGACACTGAGACGCTGAGAAACAGGATTCTCTCCTCTGATGAACAGAGGAACCTTCATGTGTGGAAGAAACCAGACGTGAAGGTTTGGAACCAGTCGTTCTTCTGGAGGTTTCTCCATCTATCTCAGGATCTGTGGAGCTCGGTGACCTTCAGGCTCGAGGTCACCTCTCCTACCGCTACTGTGCACCAACATGTCTCTGAGCTGCATCAATAGACCACATCCTAAAAGCATCTGGATCGCCTCCTGGTGGCTGGCTGCGGTACAGGTCACAGGGACCTCGCTACCGTGGCCTCATCCGAGATGTCAGGGTTCATATCGAGTAGTTGGTGCATTTAAATGATATAAATGTAATATAATATAATACTGCAACACAGTGAAAAGAAGTTAATACTTTCTGAATTCGCTGTAGAACTTGTTTCTCAGCGTATTGAGCTTCTGTTTCTCTTCCAGCATGAAAAGCACCGCAGGTATTCAGAAAGAGCTTCAAGTGGCTCGTTACTGTTCAATCGTTTTTTCTTTTCACTGAAGTGTTTGACGTGTAATTCATGAGTTTTGAGGTCATGACAAAGCTTTTTAAATACAGTAAAGCAAACATTCATTGAAAGTATACTCACATTTAACATAGTGTCCTGGTTTGAATCCTAAAGTGTCAAAAACAAGACAAAGATCTTAATCTGTTAAAGACATTCACTCCTTGTGACGTCGACTTCTTCAATTAATGATATTTGGTTGTGTTTTATGTTTAAACATTTCTATTAAATACGTCTGTTGGGATGTGACATGCTGTGTTTTTAATCCACCTTTTCTATCACTTGTTCCACATGTAAACAAGACAAATCTCTGCCATGACAATAAAGCATTTTCTATCTGTAGTTCATTTCATCTCTGCAGTAAATACACAGGCAGCTTTACGGGTGCAACAATTAAATTGTTTAATTTGTGGTTTCATAGAACAGTTATTACATATAACTGAGGGGGAAATGTCCTGTCAAGCCTTCTGCTCTCAATAGAAACACATGGACAACAGGTCAGTTTAACATATAAAGGTATCATAACTGTATAAAAACAAATCCTGGACTTTGAGTAAAAGGTCTCGTCCCTGTTCTCAACCAAATCCCAAAGATTGTGCGGCTTAAATCAATAAAAACACACACATCTTCAGTTTCTTTTTGCCACATTTCCATGATGTGAAACAGCAGATGCCTGCAGGAGTTTTCCACATTCACACGCTCTCACATTCAGATTTCACAGCAGTGTTTTGTTTTCGCAAAGCAAGAAAAATGCTAATTGTGTTTGCAGAAAATGCTGAATGTTTTTTGTGACTTTAATTTGTACTGTATCTGCTTCTTGCAGAACAACAACAGGGCACGGATCAGCAGTTCCTCCTTCTGAGGCTCCGGAGCTGAACCTGCACATGGAACAGAGTCTCTGTGGGAATTCAGTCTGTGCAAAGCAATCCTCCAGTCGAGCATCTCTCTGCCTCTGATGAAGCTGGAGTTTGACAGTTCACGACAGCGACCACACACACGTCCTTCACTTCACTTCAATAAACATTATAATTCGTCCATTTCTTCTGAATGCTGCATGTTCTTTTATTGCTTTTCTTGAGCCTTGCAGTGACGCTGGCCTGTCAGCAGTGACAGACAGTTTCACAATAATAACAGTAATAGCAAGTTGTGCTTCTTTCACCCTGAATGTGAGTCATGCAGCAGAGAGAGAAGAGAGACGACAACACATGATCACACTCATCGGTGACGTCACAGAAACCAAAGTCCCCCAAATCTCTGGTTTTATCCAGAAGTCAGAAGAGGAGCAAGTGAATTCTCTCCGGCACCAGGTAAACACAATAAACCTCTTCAGCTCAGAAACCATCTGCTGGGACCAACAACTGCTAATTAAGTCGTTAGTTGGTGCCAACAATTCTGTGTGAAGGTGTAAATACAGCAGGTCTCGGGGGGGAAGTTCTCTCTCCAGTTCCTCTCCAGTTCTCCAGGGTTTTTCAAGCAAGGAAGTGTTTGTGTGTCAGCAGCAGGTGTGAGTTGAGGAAGAAGACAAGGAAACCGATCCCGTCTCTCATTTGCAGACATGATGCCAAACAACATCCTCTCACCACAGTGATAATTAGAGCATCTAATGGTTATAATGGATCTGCATCTGTGAGCCGACACCGAGGATCGAAGCTTCACGTCGTTTGTTTCCTTCAGAATCAACAGCGTTTATCTTGAGGGACACATTCCTCTTGTGTACGTCTCACTGATCCTGCAGCTGCTCCTCACTGAATCCGCCTGGAGACATAATAATGATCTCTCCTCTCATAGTCTCACATCGCTCTAACAACTGCAATTAAAATGTTTTATTAATTACTGCAATTATGAGAAAGAACATTTCGAATTACGTCCTGACTGCAATAACCTTTTGTGTCACAACAAGTAAGAATTTGACTTATCGTATTTAGCAGGGGACAAAATGATATCGATGACATAAGCATAGACACCGCTGCACCTCCAGTGGAGAGAAATACTGATTTGAAAGTTATCGTTGTAATCATCTAAAACCTTATTTCTGTTTTCCAATTTAACTGAACCTCAGTGTTGATTATGCAAACGACGTCCCATCCTTTCAGATGTGTGATTTCAGAATAATAGGTCTCATATCGGTTCTGCTGCCTGACACATGCTGTGATCAGATGAGATGAGATGAAATGTCATAATTCAGATAATTTTGTCACTGCTTTTGATCCATATTTTAAATGGACGACTGGATGGAACCAACACTTTACTGTGGGAACAGTGATACTTCAAATCCTTTTACTGCAGCGTGAATAACATTAACATAAATATACAGTGTCCCTAATCCTGAAGGGAACAAGAGACTCACAATATATTCCACCTACGTTGCTTTTATAGATATAAAATAAGTGATATTCATAATGCAACTGTAAAAGGAAGCTTCTCTTTGTATTTCTTTCTCCAGTATTTGGCCGATTCTCTTCTCCAGAGGATTCAGACAATAGCTGGAGAATAAACTCATATATTAAACCTAATAACCAGAGCCACATGCAATCATTTCCAGGGGGAACAATCAACTGTTATAAGCATATTTCTCTGATGACAAAGCTGCAGCAGCGACGTCCTGCTGAGACACAAGCTCGACCAATCACACGTCAGGGTTCACCAGGTTTTTATAGATTTAATAACTTAAGCCTACCAGAAAAATTTACATTTGAACACACATGTGACAAGTGTGATAAGAACAAGCTACAATAACAGAAACCAGAGAAATAATCATCCATGTCCAATTTGCTATCATGGAGGAGAAGGACTTTACTGCCGCCAGCCACCAGGGGGCGATGGTTGGGAGCTGTCATGTCTTTAGTGTAAAGAATCAACAGTTCACAGCCTCCTGCAGAATCTCAGACACGTGTGTTATTTTGCTTTGGAAACTTTTCTGCACTCTCGTTGATACAAATCACAAAATGCAGCTTCAAACATTTCTGTTCTGTTCGTGTTTTTAAGAAATATGATTTTAAGAGCTGCAGCAAAAAACCTCATTTGAATCCCATCAAGTCGACAAAATAGCTTTTTACATTCGCTCCCGTGTGTTTTCAGTTGAATCCTTTGAACGGTGACAAATGTCTTTTTGCCTTGAAAGAAAAACACGAAACCTGGATTGTGTGTTTTTTGGTTTTATTACAATTTGTTCAGAATCGATGTGACACGATGGAGGACGAGTCCTGAAGTTTAAAAACAGAAACAGACATGTTCTTCTTTTCAATATAGCAGCTTTAATAACATTCTACCTCCCGCTTGTTTGGATTGGATTTGAACTTTGACCCCCTGGTGCACACTTGTCCATCACACGCTGGTGATGAAGACGAGCAGCAGCTGATCTGGATGCAGCGATGAAGAGGATTTGTGAGAGGCAGCAGAGGAGCAGATGAAATAATAAGTGAGGAGAAGATGATCCTCAGAACTGTGGAGTTGGTTATTAAAGAGAGTGAGTGACACAACAAGGAAACGTATGGAGGAAGACGGGTTGTGTGTGTTTGTGTGTGTGTGTGTGTGGGGGGGGGGGGGGGAGCAAGGGTTTAAGTTCTGTGTGAAGCAGGAAAGTTAAGATGGAACCAGCAGCCTCTGTGTGTGATGACTCAGCAGAGGAAACAATGTGAAGTGTTGTGTTACACTGCTGTTGTGTTACTTTGATCGATCACGTCCAACAACTGGTCTTTATTCTGCCAAATTTAATCATTTGTTCTCTCGATATTGGAAATGTTTTTTGTTTTCTACCATGAAATTACTGCAATTTATTGTGAAATTATTTGGTCAACAATGATTCTTCAAACCCAGGAGCTGACAAATGGTTTTGTTTACCTCAGAATCTGATTCTATCTGTGTGTGTGTGTGGTGTGTGTGTGTGTGTGTGGACAAGTGTGTGTGTGGACAAGTGTGTGTGTGGTGGACAAGTGTGTGTGAAATCCAATTGACAAGTACACAGAGGGGGCAGGTGTTGTGCAGATGTCAGGTTGCCTACAGAGGACCATAAAATCTTTATGAATGTTATGATGGCCCACAATTGGCAACACCGAGATATCTCCAAATCTATGACAGATGGGTGTATTAGTGTATGTGTGTGTGTGTGTGTGTGTGTGTTGGAGAGAGGACAGATGCTCACAGCTCTACGATGAAGCAACAGTGAAAAACCCTCGTTACAGATCTGTTCTGTTGTGTTGTTTTGAGAAGAAGAAGATTTGGATCATTGTGAATCGGTGGCAGAACAAATTAAACTAAGACGGGGAAACAAAGTCGAGGGAAGTAATGGGAAAAAACAGCTGTGTTGTGAAATGTGTGAAAATTGTGTTATTGATAACAATCCGTTCGGATATGAAATTCACAAGCGTAGCAGATAATTGCCTCGTTGCTGCTTCAGAGAGGAATCTGCACGAGAAACTAATATCGAGTGGAATCCATGTTGTGCTGTTTGTCATGATGACAAATCATCTGAGGAGACGTTTGGATTCTGTGATCAGTTCTGACAAGTTCTGCATAATGTTTAATATTAAAATGTATTAAATTCACCTTGTTCGACCTCCTTTCTAAAATAGCTTCTGAAATTCAAAGTAGCCGAACAGAGCAGAAAGTTCAGAGAGAGTTTGATCCTCTGAGCGTTCAAGGTACTTTACAGTGGAATATTTTATGTTTAATACAATGTAAATTATAATCTAATTGTGTTAATTAGATCTGTGGATCTGATGGAGTTGTTCCCTCAATGAGATCTTCAGAGGTGACTTCTCTCACAGTCCTGAGGTGATGAAGCGATCACACACATAAGAAAATCATTGTTCATGGTTAAGCTATTAAGATTAAGATTAAAAATGCAAATCTAAATATTTAATATGCTAAATTTTGCTAAAACAGGAGAATGGATGTGACACTGACAAAACTTTATACGAAGTTAAGTTTAATCAGGTCAAGTAAAAATGTGTCCATGTCTTTAATTGGGTTTAAATTTAAAGGAGAAGTAAATGTAAAAATTCATGATTTTTCATGAGAAATCCAAATGATCAGATATTCAAACTGGATCGTTGTTCATTCTCTTTGCAAACGTGACCCTTCACAGACACAGACATGAGGAGCTCAGGTCCTTCATGCCAGACGATTAGATCCTCGTCCATAAACAAAACCACTCATCAACCACTCATCTAAAGCCACAAAATATGAATAACTTAATATCAGACTCTAAAGAAATGAAATCCAACAAAGTCAAAACCCAGTTAGAAGACGATCAACTTGCTTTGCTGAGAGTTTTTCATGTTTTCTCTCGCTGGGGAATCGGCTGACGAACAGAAACTTCACATCAAACTAAATATTCATCACAAGGCAGATGTAATGAAATATAGAGGGAATCAGACAGACTGTTCTGTCTATACACTGCGTTTATATCCTCCATGTTTATGTTTTTTGAAAGCTTACAGATATGGACGATATGGAGCAGTACCAGCAGCGATTGAAAATGAGATATTTCAGAAGGTATATTTTGAATTAGAGGAGGTCATTAGAGTGGAAATATGAACTCTCCACAAATATTAGCTGATATACTTCTGCAATCAGGACAAACGTCTTCTCTCCTTCTCTCTGTCAGATCTCGGCAGATGGATTCCTGTGACTACTTCCACAAATGGATCAGGTCTGAACTCTGAACTGTCTTCAGCTGCTGCTCTCGACTCTGGACGTCCTGCCGACAAACCCCCCCGACTGCTGAACCGAGACATGATGCAGCTGAAGCCTGACGCAATGATTACTTACAGGACGTCTGCAGGATTGCACAAAAACTACTGAGCTGATGCAAAGGACCAACCCCGGGACTGATGGAGCAGATTTGACTAAGAAGGCAGATTCAGTGTTTTGACTCATGTGTAGAACGATAATATCTGTTAATGAGTTTGGTGCAGGTGCAGAGAGGAATCAGGAGGAATCTGACCTCAGAAAACGTATATAGATAAGGTGATAATGTGATAATGTGACCAATCAGTAGTGGCTGAGGCTCTCTCTCTCTCTCTCTCTCTCTCTCTCTCTCTCTCTCTCTCTTTCTCTCTCACGATTATCAATTAATCAAATCATTTTATTTCTGTACATTATCATTTTCACTGAGTGAATACTTGAGGTTTGCATTTTCATGAGCGTCAGGATTTGTGCTTTAGAGATCTGACTCCACCAGTCAGTGGTGGAAAGTTACTGGGAACATTTTGAAAGATTTAGATTTTTAATTCTTAGTAAAAACAAGTAAAATCGTTTCATTTCAGTTCAATGCGGGAGAAACATTTCTCACATCAGTGATTTAAGGTGAGTTAAGGTTTGAGATGGTTCGGTCGGATCGGGTCATTCTGTGTGATACTAGACTCAGTTCTACACAGAGATCACAGCTCTATAGAAAATCAGCTGATGATTCATCACCTGGACCATGAAATCCTCCCGACAGCTGATGACTCATTTCAAACTAATCCTTCCTCACACGTCTCCTCCTTCAGTGAATCATCACTTCTCTTCACAGCATCACACGGACTCAGTGGGAATCAAACCTGCTCTTTGGGTCATTATCTGCAAATTGAAGTTTAATGGTGAACACAGATTCTGTTATACACACCAATACACACACTCTAATAAAACTACAGTCGCACTTACAGGCGCAGTGTAATAAGAAGATATTATTATTAAAGCCATGAATCACTCAGTTCTGTGACAGGAGGTCAAGCATCACTCATCACTCATTTCATCTCCAGGTCTGAAATGTGTTTGAACTTGCTCCTCCTCTGTGGCCGCTCTGTGAAAGTGAAATGAAAGGATGAGAAAGACCCATCAGCTCCGTGACATCAAAGCCCAGATGCTGCAGCTGCAGAGGAGGCGTGTTATCAGAGCGCCGGCGTGCTGAGCCAACACGCCGCCACCGGGCTCTGTTGACCGACCAGCACCTGCTGCTACCGACCGCTTCTAATCCTCCTTCACACGGGGAATTCCTCCTGAGCACATCACGCTCAAACCGTGGAGTCGAGAGATGACTCGAACGCTGGCCGCACGCCACACGCCACTCCTTCTTATCGGCCCTGGCTTTGAACCCAGTGCTCCCAGTAAGGTGAGACCTCCGCCACCGGGTCCTGAGGGACGCCGCTGCAGACGCACACACGGGACGAGGACATCAGGAACCTGGAGACAAGTCAAACTGTTCTCTCTTCATCACGAGGAGGAGGAAATGTTGACGCTCTGCTGTGGTCGATAAAACCTTGAAGAGGCAATAATTCATATTTCTATATATGATAGAAATTGTACTCACTACCATCAAAGATAAGTGGAATAGATAGCAACAGTCAGATGGATAGAAGATAGAAGAACTTAGAACTGAAATCGTAATGTTGAGGCCACTTGGAGAAAACACAGCTGCAGCTTGTGTTTAACATCGAGGCTCCATTCAGACAAACTCTCTCTTTTGGGTTTTGAATCAAGTCCAGTCAAAACCAAAAACTTTGCTAAGTTAGCACAATATGATCATAGCCAGTGGAAATGATGGTTAAAGCGATGAGAATTGGGGCTAAATTCCCAAAGTTGTTACCGTCCTCGCAGATTCAGACTTCATAGTTTCAGCTCGATGTTGATGTTGAAACACAACAAACCTGTTTCATGTACAGATATTAAACTCAAGCAAACGCCACAGCAGCAGAGGTGAGTTCCCTGGTCACAGGTTTACTTCATTGGGTTTTGAATCAAGTCCAGTCAAAAACCCCAAATAGTTAGCTAAGGTAGCACAGTATTATCCTACCCAGTGGAAATGATGGTTAAAGCGATGAAAATTGGGGCTAAATTCCTAAAGTTTTTACCGTCCTCGCAGATTCAGACTTCATAGTTTCAGCTCGATGTCGATGTCGAAACACAACAAACCTTTTCTTGGTAAAAACTTGTGTCATGTACAGATATGAAACTCAAGCAAACGCCACAGCAACACAGGTTTACTTCATTGGGTTTTGAATCAAGTCCAGTCAAAACCCCAAATAGTTAGTTAAGTAAGCATGTACAATATGATCATAACCAGTGGAAATGATGGTTAAAGCGATGAGAATTGGGTCTAAATTCCCAAAGTTTTTACTGTCCTCGCAGATTCAGACTTCATAATTTCAGCTCGATGTCGAAAAACACAACAAACCTTTTACCGGTAAAAACCTGTTTCATGTACAGATATTAAACTCAAGCAAACGCCACAGCAGCTGAGGTGAGTTCCCTGGTCACAGGTTTACTTCACTGGGTTTTGAATCAAGTCCAATAAAAACCCCAAATAGTTAGCTTAATTAGCAAAGTATTATCCTACCCAGTGGAAATGATGGTAAAATCGATGAGAATTGGGTCTAAATTCCTAAAGTTTTTACCGTCCACACAGATTCAGACTTCATAGTTTCAGCTCAATGTTGATGTTGAAACGCAACAAACCTTTTCTTGGAAAAACCTGTTTCATGTACAGATATGAAACTCAAGCAAACGCCACGGCAACACAGGTTTACTTCATTGGGTTTTGAATCAAGTCCAGTCAAAAACCCCAAATAGTTAGCTAAGTTAGCATGTACAATATGATCCTACCCAGTGGAAATGATGGTTAAAGCGATGAAAATTGGGGCTAAATTCCCAAAGTTTTTACCGTCCTCGCAGAATCAGACTTCATAGACTCAGCTCGATGTTGATGTTGAAACACAACAAACCTTTTCTTGGTAAAAATCTGTTTCATGTACAGATATGAAACTCAAGCAAACACCACAGCAGCAGAGGTGAGTTCCCTGGTCACAGGTTTACTTCATTGGATTTTGAATCAAGTCCAGTCAAAACCCCAACTAGTTAGCTAAGGTAGCACAGTATTATCCTACCCATTGGAAATTATGGTTAAAGCGATGAAAATTGGGTCTAAAGTCCTAAAGTTTTTACCGTCCACGCAGATTCAGACTTCATAGTTTCAGCTCGATGTCGATGTTGAAACACAACAAACCTTTTCTTGGTAAAAACCTGTTTCATGTACAGATATTAAACTCAAGCAAACGCCACAGCAGCAGAGGTGAGTTCCCTGGTCACACGTTTACTTCATTGAGTTTTGAATCAAGTCCAGTCAAAACCCCAACTAGTTAGTTAAGTTAGCATGTACAATATTATCCTAGCCAGTGGAAATGATGGTTAAAGGGACTCTCACCTTTGTTGCATTTGAGAATTACAGCACATTCAAATCATCCCGCCTTCCTCCAATGCCCCACCCCCTCGTTCCCATCCGCGGTGTTTTATTTAAGAAACTTTATTTACACAAGCAGACTTACAACCATCCCGGTGTTTTTATTTTTTTGAAGAAACTTTATTTACAAGCAGACTTACAACCTACTGCCTCCGCGCACGCACGTGAAGCAGACGGGCTTCCTGTCTGTTTCCATGCAGCAAACAGACAGGTCTGTCGGCCAATAAGGTCCTTCGGTCCGAAGAATTTTATTGGTTGAAGTTTTCACTAAATATTATGAGAGTGAAATAATTGTTTGTTTTTACTCCTGGTGGGTCTGTCTTGCATTTTAGAGTGTCATTACCTTATTAATACCAATTTAACCTTATCCACAAAAAGTGTAAAAATGCAACAAAGGTGAGAGTCCCTTTAAAGGGATATAAAATTGGGTCTAAATTCCCAAAATTGTTACCGTACAGATATTAAACTCAAGCAAGCAGCAGAGGTGAGTTCCCTCGTCACACGTTTACTTCATTGGGTTTTGAATCAAGTCCAGTCAAAACCAAAAACTTTGCTAAGTTAGCACAATATGATCATAACCAGTGGAAATGATGGTTAAATCGATGAAAATTGGGTCTAAATTCCCAAAGTTTTTACCGTCCACGCAGATTCAGACTTCATAGTTTCAGCTCAATGTCGATGTCGAAAAACACAACAAACCTTTTCTTGGTAAAAACCTGTTTCATGTACAGATATAAAACTCATGCAAACGCCACAGCAGCAGAGGTGAGTTCCCTGGTCACAGGTTTACTTCATTGGGTTTTGAATCAAGTCCAGTCAAAACCCCAAATAGTTAGTTAAGTTAGCTAAGTATTATCCTACCCAGTGGAAATGATGGTTAAAGGGACTCTCACCTTTGTTGCATTTTGACACTTTTTGTGGATAAGGTTAAATTGGTATTAATAAGGTAATGACACTCTAAAATGCAAGACAGACCCACCAGGAGATAGATAGAATCCTTTATTAGTCCCACAGTGGGGAAATTTGAGGGTTTTACATCAGCAGCGCAGGCACAGTGCAACAAGAACAAACGAAAGAGGAAAACAACAAAGTAAGAAACAAAAAACAACAATGAGCAAAAAGAAAAAGTAAACAGTCAAATAAGCAAATAAATAGTAAGTAGTAGAACAACTGACCAATACAATTAAATAATTAGATAATTAAATTAAATAATTAAATAAATTAAATTGCAAATATTGTGTTGTGTGTTAATGGGGTCACAGCTGGTTATACAGTCTGACAGCAGCGGGAAGGAAGGACCTGCGATACCTCTCCCTCACACACCAGGGGTGAATCAGCCGGTGGCTGAAGGAGCTGTTTAGAGCTGCCAGGGCGTCCCACATGGGGTGGGAGGAGTTGGCCATCAGGGAGGATAGCTTAGCAACTATCCTCCTGTCTCCTACCACCTCCACCGTATCCAGTGGACACCCCAGCACACTGCTGGCCTTTCTGATGAGTTTATTAAGTCTCTTCCCGTCTGCTGTCGAGATGCTGCTGCCCCAGCAGACCACTCCAAAGAAGATGGCTGATGCCACCACCGAGTCGAAGAAGGTCTTCAGGAGTGCTGCCTGCACCCCAAAAGACCTCAGACTCCTCAGCAGATAGAGTCTGCTCTGTCCCTTCTTGTAGATAGCCTGTGTGTGATCTGTCCAGTCTAGTTTATTGTTTAGGTGAAGACCCAGGTATTTATATGATCTCACAATGTCAATGTCCGTTCCCTGAATGTTCACTGGTGTCGGAGGAGAGTGTTTACTCCGGCGGAAGTCCACCACCAGCTCCTTGGTTTTTCCAGAGTTGATCTGGAGGAAGTTCCGCTGGCACCATGTAATGAAGTCCTGGTTCAGTTCTCTGTACTCCCTGTCATCACCGGCGGAAATGAGGCCGACGATTGCAGAGTCATCAGAGAATTTTTGCAGGTAGCAGTTTGTAGAGTTGTATGAGAAGTCCGATGTGTAGATGGTGAAGAGGACTGGAGCTAGAACGGTTCCTTGTGGGGCCCCTGTGCTGCAGGACACCAGGTCAGACTCACACCCCCGTATACGCACATACTGTGGACGGTTGGTGAGGTAGTCCAGGATCCATGCTGTGAGGTGGTGGTCCACTCCGGTCTGCTCCAGCTTGTCCCTCAGAAGTAGAGGCTGGATGCTGTTGAAGGCACTGGAAAAATCAAAGAACATGATCCTCACAGTGCTTCCAGCCTTTTCCAGGTGAGAAAGGCATCTGTGTAGCAGGTAGATGACAGCGTCGTCCACCCCGATGCCAGACTGGTAGGCGAACTGGAGCGGGTCCAAAGATGAGCTCACCAGGGGGCGTAGGTGTACAAGGACCAGCCTCTCTAGCGTCTTCATCAGGTGGGATGTTAACGCCACCGGTCTGAAGCTGCTGAAGTCTTTGGGTCGCGGGGTCTTTGGGACTGGTATCAAGCAGGACGTTTTCCACAGCTGTGGTACCCTCCCCAGACTCAAGCTCAGATTGAAGACGTGCCTCACTATCCCACACAGCTGGGCTGCGCTGGACCTGAGGAGCCTTGAGCTGATCCCGTCTGGACCTGGAGTAAAAACAAACAATTATTTCACTCTCATAATATTTAGTGAAAACTTCAACCAATAAAATTCTTCGGACCGAAGAGCCTTATTGGCCGACAGACCTGTCTGTTTGCTGCATGGACATGCAGGTTTTCCGTCTGCTTCTTGTGGCGCATTCGGGCCCGTCATCATATGTGAATGTAAATGTATATAACTTACCGACTCCATTGCTTTGGTAAACAAAAACTCACGTGCGTGCGCGGAGGCAGTGGGTTGTAAGTCTGCTTGTAAATAAAGTTTCTTCAAAAAAACACCGCGGATGGGAACGAGGGGGTGGGGCATTGGAGGAAGGCGGGATGATTTGAATGTGCTGTAATTCTCAAATGCAACAAAGGTAAGAGTCCCTTTAAAGGGATATAAAATTGGGTCTAAATTTCAAAAATTGTTACCGTACAGATATTAAACTCAAGCAAGCAGCAGAGGTGAGTTCCCGAATCACAGGTTTGCTTCATTATCTCTGTTGCGGCCAAATGTCGTCGCTTTCACAAACGATCACATCAGCGCCTCCACACACATGGTGACCTCGTCCCGTCACGTGAAGACGTCCACAGTCTCAGAGACGTGAGGGACGCTGAGGGACTCTGATGCTCCAGTGGAGTCCTGCGTGGTCGTCTGGTTAAACACCAGTTCTCTCTCTTTGTTGATTGTGAAGCCAGAGGAGACGACAGAGAAGTGGAGGTCGAGAGGTCAGAGGGGTCATCAGACCTCAGCCGTTTCAGATCCACTGACCTCCACTTGCTCTCAGTGATTGCTGCTTTATCTCTGGAGTTAGAACATTCGTGTGAAGGTGAAGTGGACGAGAAGCTCGTTGCTTCTTCATTCTCCCAAAACAACACTTTCATCTTCTTCTGTCTGAACCACTTGACCCCGAGGTGACCTCCACCGAGCTGCTTGTTTACTGTGGACTGAGGATTTGTACCAGGAGCAGGAGCCTCCTCAGTCCTCCTCACTCCTCCTCCTCACACACCTCCTCACTCACCTCCTCAATCACCTCCTCACACTCCTCCTCACCCACCTCCTCACTCACCTCCTCAATCCTCCTCACTCACCTCCTCACTCACCTTCACTCCTCCTCACCCACCTCCTCACTCCTCCTCACTCACCTCCTCAGTCCTCCTCACTCACCTCCTCACTCACCTCCTCACTCCTCCTCACTCACCTCCTCACTCACCTCCTCACTCACCTCCTCACACACCTCCTCACTCACCTCCTCTCTCCTCCTCACTCACCTCCTCACTCCTCCTCACTCCTCCTCACTCCTCCTCACTCACCTCCTCACTCATCTCCTCACTCACCTCCTCACACACCTCCTCACTCACCTCCTCTCTCCTCCTCACTCACCTCCTCACTCACCTCACTCATCTCCTCACTCATCTCCTCACTCACCTCCTCATCACCTCCTCACTCCTCCTCACCCACCTCCTCACTCCTCCTCACTCCTCCTCACTCACCTCCTCACTCACCTCCTCACTCACCTCCTCACTCACCTCCTCACTCGCCTCCTCACTCGCCTCCTCACTCCTCCTCACTCCTCCTCACACACCTCCTCACTCCTCCTCACTCACCTCCTCACTCACCTCCTCACTCCTCCTCACTCCTCCTCACTCCTCCTCACTCACCTCCTCACTCACCTCCTCACTCCTCCTCACTCACCTCCTCACTCTCCTCCTCACTCACTCACCTCACTCATCTCCTCACTCACCTCCTCACACCTCCTCACTCCTCCTCACTCACCTCCTCACTCCTCCTCACTCACCTCCTCACTCACCTCCTCACTCACCTCCTCACTCCTCCTCACTCCTCCTCACACACCTCCTCACTCCTCCTCACTCACCTCCTCACTCACCTCCTCACTCCTCCTCACTCCTCCTCACTCCTCCTCACTCACCTCCTCACTCACCTCCTCACTCCTCCTCACTCGCCTCCTCACTCCTCCTCACTCATCTCCTCACCCAACTCCTCACTCACCTCCTCACTCACCTCCTCACTCCTCCTCACTCCTCTTCACACTCCTCTTCACACTCCTCCTCACTCTCCTCCTCACTCACCTCCTCACTCCTCCTCACTCACCTCCTCACTCACCTCCTCACTCCTCCTCACTCGCCTCCTCACTCCTCCTCACTCATCTCCTCACCCAACTCCTCACTCACCTCCTCACTCACCTCCTCACTCCTCCTCACTCCTCTTCACACTCCTCTTCACACTCCTCTCACTCTCCTCCTCACTCACCTCCTCACTCCTCCTCACTCACCTCCTCACTCACCTCCTCACTCACCTTCACTCCTCCTCACTCACCTCCTCACTCTCCTCCTCACTCCTCCTCACTCCTCCTCACTCACCTCCTCACTCACCTCCTCACTCACCTCCTCACTCACCTCCTCACTCACCTCCTCACTCACCTCCTCACTCACCTCCTCACTCCTCCTCACTCCTCCTCACTCACCTCCTCACTCCTCCTCACTCACTCCTCACTCACCTCCTCACTCACCTCCTCACTCACCTCCTCACTCCTCCTCACTCCTCCTCACTCACCTCCTCACTCACCTCCTCACTCACCATCCTCACTCATCTCCTCACTCCTCCTCACTCACCTCCTCACTCACCTCCTCCCACCTCCTCACTCCTCCTCACTCCTCCTCACTCACCTCCTCACTCATCTCCTCCTCACTCACCTCCTCACTCACCTCCTCACTCACCTCCTCACTCCTCCTCACTCCTCCTCTCTCCTCCTCACTCACCTCCTCACTCAGCCCTCACTTCTCTCACTCACCTCCTCACTCACCTCCCACTCACCTCCTCACTCACCTCCTCTCTCACCTCCTCACTCCTCCTCTCTCTCCTCCTCACTCACCTCCTCACTCATCTCCTCACTCACCTCCTCACTCACCTCCTCACTCCTCCTCACTCACCTCCTCACTCATCTCCTCACTCACCTCCTCAGTCCTCACTCACCTCCTCACAAACCTCCTCACTTACCTCCTCACTCACCTCCTCACTCACCTCCTCACTCACCTCCTCACTCACCTCCTCACAAACCTCCTCACTCTCCTCCACTCACATCCCACTCATCTCCTCAATCACCTCCTCCATCTCCTCACTCACCTCTCCTTACCTCCTCACTCACTCCTCACTCACCTCCTCACTTCCTCCTCACTCACCTCCTCAGCCTCCTCACTCACCTCCTCTCTCCTTCCTCACTTACCTCCTCACTCACCTCCTCTCTCCTCCTCACTCACCTCCTCACTCACCTCCTCACTCACCCCTCACTCATCTCCTCACTCACCTCCTTCACTCCCCTCAACTCTCCTCCTCACTCACCTCCTCACTCGCCTCCTCACCCACCTCCTCACTCGCCTCCTCACTCCTCCTCACTACCTCCTCAACTCACATCCTCACTCACCTGCTCACAAACTCCTCACTTACCTCCTCACTCATCTCCTCACACACCTCCTCATCCTCCTCACTCACCCTCTCACTCACTCCTCACTCCTCCTCACTCCTCCTCACTCCTCCTCACTCACTCCTCACTCACCTCCTCACTCCTCCTCACTCACCTCCTCACTCTCTCCTCACTCACTCACCTCACTCATCTCCTCACTCACCTCCTCACACCTCCTCACTCCTCCTCACTCACCTCCTCACTCCTCCCACTCACCTCCTCACTCACCTCCTCACTCACCTCCTCACTCCTCCTCACTCTCCTCACACACCTCCTCACTCCTCCTCACCACCTCCTCACTCACCTCCTCACTCCTCCTCACTCCTCCTCACTCCTCCTCACTCACCTTCCTCACTCACCTCCTCACTCCTCCTCACTTCCCTCCTCACTCCTCTCCTCACCCACTCCTCACCACCCCTCACTCACCTCCCTCACTCCTCCTCACTCCTCTCACTCCTCTCAGCACTCCTCCTCACTCTCCTCCTCACGCACCTCCTCACTCCTACTCCCTCTCACCTCCTCACTCTCCTCCTCACCTCTCCTTCTCTCCTTCCTCACTCAACCTCCTCACTCTCCTCCTCACTCCTCCTCACCTCCTCCACCCACTCCTCACTCACCTCCTCACTCACCTCCTCACTCACCTCCTCACCACCTCCTCACCCACCTCCTCACTCCTCCTCACTCCCTCCTCACTCCACTCACTCACCTCACCACTCCTCACTCACCTCCTCACTCACCTCCTCACTCACCTCCTCACTCACCTCCTCACTCCTCCTCACTCACCTCCTCACTCACTCTCCTACTCACCTCCTCACTCACCTCCTCACTCCTCCTCACTCCTCCTCACTCACCTCCTCACTCCTCCCTCACTCACCTCCTCACTCACTCCCCACTCACCTCCTCACTCACCTCCTCATCCTCCTCACTCCTCACTCACCTCCTCACTCACCTCCTCACTCACCTCCTCACTCATCTCCTCACTCCTCCTCACTCACCTCCTCACTCACCTCCTCACCCACCTCCTCACTCCCTCCTCACTCCTCCTCACTCACCTCCTCACTCATCTCCTCCTCACTCACCTCCTCACTCACCTCCTCACTCACCTCCTCACTCCTCCTCACTCCTCCTTTCCTCCCTCACTCACCTCCTCACTCATCTCCTCACTCATATCCTCACTCACCTCCTCACTCACCTCCTCACTCACCTCCTCACTCACCTCCTCACTCACCTCCTCACTCCTCCCTCTCTCCTCCTCACTCACCTCCTCACTCATTCCTCACTCACCTCCTCACTCACCTCCTCACCTCCTCCTCACTCTCCTCCTCCACTCATCTCCTCACTCACCTCCTCACTCTCCTCACTCACCTCCTCACTCACCTCCTCACTCCCTCCTCGCAAACCTCCTCACT
>NC_083640.1:2246195-2268695 GCF_963576545.1 Limanda limanda
CTCACTCACCTCCTCACTCTCCTCCTCACCCACCTCCTCAATCACCTCCTCACTCACCTCCTCACTCACCTCCTCACTCCTCCTCACACTCCTCCTCACTCACCTCCTCACTCACCTCCTCTCTCACCTTCTCACTCCTCACTCCTCCTCACTCACCTCCTCACTCCTCCTCACTCACCTCCTCACTCCTCCTCACCTCCTCCTCACTCACCTCCTCACTCACCTCCTCTCTCACCTTCTCACTCCTCACACCTCCTCACTCACCTCTCACTCCTCACTCCTCCTCACTCACCTCCTCACTCCTCCTCACTATCCTCCTCACTCACCTCCTCACTCACCTCCTCCATCCTCCTCACTCACCTCCTCACTCAACTCCTCACTCACCTCCTCACTCACCTCCTCACTCATCTCCTCACTCACCTCCTCACTCACCTCCTCACTCACCTCCTCACTCACCTCCTCACTCATCTCCTCACTCACCTCCTCACTCACCTCCTCACTCATCTCCTCACTCACCTCCTCACTCACCTCCTCACTCACCTCTCCCACCCACCTCCACCACCACCTCCTCACACCCCCACCCCCCCCACCCCCCCCTCCCTCATCCTCACCCCCTCCCACCTCCTCATCCTCCTCACTCTCCCCTCTCTCATCTCCTCACTCACCTCCTCACTCACCTCCTCACTCACCTCCTCCTCACTCACGTCCTCACCACCTCCTCAGTCCTCCTCACTCACCTCCTCTCTCCTCCTCACTCACCTCCTCACTCACCTCCTCACTCCTCCTCACTCACCTCCTCACTCTCCTCCTCACTCATCTCCTCACTCACCTCACTCCTCCTCACTCCCTCCTCACCCACCTCCTCACTCACCTCCTCACTCCTCCTCACTCACCTCCTCACTCACCTCCTCACTCCTCCTCACTCACCTCCTCACTCACCTCCTCACTCACCTCCTCACTCTCCTCCCCACCCACCTCCTCACTCACCTCCTCACTCACCTCCTCACTCACCTCCTCACTCCCCCTCCTCACACTCCTCCTCACTCACCTCCTCACTCACCTCCTCTCTCACCTTCTCACTCCTCACTCCTCCTCACTCACCTCCTCACTCCTCCTCACTCACCTCCTCACTCCTCCTCACACTCCTCCTCACTCACCTCCTCACTCACCTCCTCTCTCACCTTCTCACTCCTCACACCTCCTCACTCACCTTCTCACTCCTCACTCCTCCTCACTCACCTCCTCACTCCTCCTCACAATCCTCCTCACTCACCTCCTCACTCACCTCCTCACAATCCTCCTCACTCACCTCCTCACTCAACTCCTCACTCACCTCCTCACTCACCTCCTCACTCATCTCCTCACTCACCTCCTCACTCACCTCCTCACTCACCTCCTCACTCACCTCCTCACTCATCTCCTCACTCACCTCCTCACTCACCTCCTCACTCATCTCCTCACTCACCTCCTCACTCACCTCCTCACTCACCTCCTCACTCTCCTCCTCACTCACCTCCTCACTCACCTCCTCACCCACCTCCTCACTCACCTCCTCTCTCCTCCTCACTCACCTCCTCACTCACCTCCTCACTCATCTCCTCACCCACCTCCTCACTCACCTCCTCACTCATCTCCTCACTCACCTCCTCACTCACCTCCTCACTCACCTCCTCACTCCTCCTCACACAAGAGAAAGAGAAATGTGATCTCCTCCGACCTCCTCAGAGGGAGAACCTCATGTGACCAGCTCCGACCTGCTGCTGTCTGCTGACGTGCAGACGAAGGTTCTGAAACATGGAGACGAGAGCTGATGATCCAAGAAAACGTTTCTTCTCATGAACTCCAAAGGTCCAACGACCGACGTGTGGCTTGGTTACTTTAAACCGACGTGCTGCCGTACGAACCGGGAGCCAGAGTCACCGTTAGCCTCGGAGCCTCCAGCTCGTTGTGTGTCGTAGATCACGAGGTCAAAACACGTGAGGACGCTGAGGTGTGTCCCTGTGCAGAAGACATTCAAACCTACAAGGGACGTTCACCATCTTGTCCTATGTTCAAAAATAAAAATGTCACTGGCCACGTTCTTCCATGCATGCTTTAAATGCGCGTGTATGTTAAGCGATACTTGTCCACTAGAGGGCAGACTGGAGGATCTGTCTCTGTCCACATGCTCTCTAACGTTGAGTTGAATTATTTGTAAAAATATAAGATTCAACCAGTTTTTACTCTGGAACCCCAAAAGTTAGTGTGTGTGTGTGTGTGTGTGTGAGTCTGTGTGTGTGTGTGTGTCTGTGTGTGTGTGTGTGTGAGACGTCCCCCTTCATCCTTCAGCTTCACTCAAATGTCTAATAAAGATAAACGCTGAGTGATTTAACGAGTGAATCACACAGAAACGGTTCATTAGCAACAATCAGTGAAGAAGAGAATGTGTTGGGACACGATGAGAGAGTGAGACGCTGGAACCGGAACAAACTGAGACAATCACACAGACAGACACACACACACACACACACACACACACACACACACATCATTCATCAGCTGGGACAACTGGACTACAGCCAGTGAGGGACTTAAGTAAACAACAACAACAACAACAACAAACTTTATTTATTTTTCTCCTCATGAACAGACACTTTCCTTCACTTCACAATATGGACTCAGATGTTTTTAGAGGTTTTGTAACATCGTCTTTCACCAGCGACTGAAATCTACGTTCTGTGATGTTGAATCTCCGGTGGCTCCGGTGGTCAAGAGGTTTGTCCATTGATGAGAAGTTTGGGTTCAATCCCCGGCTCCTCCTTGGCTCCTCATGCCGAAGTGCTCATGGGCAAGATACTGAATCCTAGGTTGAATAAAGACGTGTCTCTGTCTGTCTGTGGAACTCACACTTAACAGATACCTTAAATATTAAGAAGAGCTACAGGTGAGTCTTCAGCCTGAGGACCGAGTTGGACATGTCTTCTTCTAGGTCCTCAGATAAACTACAGACCTTCAAACCTTTTCACTGACGATCCAAAGAGGACATGTCCCTTCACGTTGCCGCTCGTGTCCCTCGTGTCCTGCTGTGTCTTCATGTGATGTCTCCATCCTGTTGACCCGGAGCTTCGGGCCCTCAGAGAAGAATCTCCCTTTTCCTCGATCATGCGTTAAACTGAAAGTGAACCCGGGAATCCGAAGCGAGACAAAGCCTTTTCCCGCTCTTCCTTTTAAGTTGTGCACGCGTTAGCACCGATCGGGCCGGTGTGCGGACGCGTCCCGACACCAGACAAACGCCGCGGCCCTTTCACAACACACAGCACCTGGTCCTTTCAGTCGTCCTGAGGAGGGAACATTCCCTGAATCCGTTTGGGTTTCGGAGCGACCTGCATCTGCCGCCCGGAGAATGTGATGATGGACAAAAGCTACAGAGGGATGGCGGGAATCGCACCAGCACCTGACTTCTTCCAGCTGACATCTCTGGCACTCAGGCCCCGGGATTAGCGCCCAATCGGTTTGTCCCTTCCTGGGCTCAGGTCTGTCCCAACAGCCCGGCGCTTCAAAGGGAAGATGAAAGGTGGGCCGGGTGGCGCTCGCTGCTCAGGGGAATCGGCTTAGTGGAAAATGACAGGAAACACAAAGGGGATCTGTTTTGATGTGCTGCCGAGTGTTCGAGTCCGGCCAGCTGTACGGTGGGACGGCCCGTCTTCCACAATACCACCGTGACTCACTGAATACAGGAGGATTCCCTCAGAGCAGCAGGTTGAGACAGGTGTGTCCATGATGGAGACGAGCTGGACAGAACCAATCTGTCCCTCATGTCCCTCAGAATCTGTTCTCTGCTCCACAATAAACAAGTTAAGTTGTTTTTAGATTTGTGACAAAGGACATTATTTAGTCGAGGACACTTTGTACGATGAGGATTTCAAGTCTCTCTGCTCTTTGTGTTTCTCTATAATATTAAAAGGTTCCTGTGATTAAGCAGAATAAAAATCAAATCGAAAATAGATTAAATGAAGTATACTTAGAACAGAATTTAAAACAGGTTTGAAGACTGAGGAGCGATAAAGGTTGAAAACATTATAAAGTCTCAGGAGAATATTCATGTGAAGTTCAGTTAATGTTTGATTCGATAGAAAAAGGAATATTTCTAACATTTGAAGAATTCAGTGTTTATCAGGAACAATACCACCGTGACTCACTGAATACAGGAGGATTCCCTCAGAGCAGCAGGTTGAGACAGGTGTGTCCACGATGGAGACGGAAGGACGAGCTGGACAGAACCGATCTGTCCCTCATGTCCCTCAGCTTCATGTGAGACAGAATCTGTTCTCTGCTCAACAATAAACAGGTTACGTTGTTTTTAGATTTGTGACGAAGGACATTATTTAGTCGAGGACACTTTGTACGATGAGGATTTCACGTCTCTCTGCTCTTTGTGTTTCTCTATAATATTAAAAGGTTCCTGTGATTTAGCAGAATACAAATCAAATCGAAAATAGATTAAATGAAGTATATTAAGAACAGAATTTAAAACAGGTTTGAAGAATGAGGAGCGGTGAAGGTTGAAAACGTTGTGAAGTCTCAGGAGAATATTCATGTCAAGTTCAGTTAATGTTTGATTCGACAGAAAAGAGAATATTTATAGAATTCAGTGTTAATCAGGAACAATAACACAAACAGCTGCACTGGAGAACGTCATGAAAACAACGAGACGGTTTCAAACAAACAACCAGAAACTGACATGTTTTATATAAAGATGATTAATTAACTTTATGAACTCGTTACATCATCAGGACTTTTCCGTGCTGACTTCCTGTGTCTGAACGGTTCTGCAGCTGTGGAAAAAGTGTTTTTCTTCTTGTGTATGAAACTGTGAGGTTTAATTTCTACTTGTAAAGGAACTTTAATATATAACATTATATATATATATATAAATAAAACCTCAATATCTTTTACATAAGTACAGAGTGCCGAAGCCTCAGTGTAAAAATAATCCTCCTGTTCTGCATTAAAGTTTTAATTATTTAGAGACATAGTTCGATGATTATTATTGTTGGATCATATATATAAATCTGCGAGCAGTATTTTATTATTATTGCAGTTTAGGGGAAACTTTTTTTTAATGAATTAACTGATTATTATTTTCCATTAGTAAAAGCACTAATCTCTCAGTGTAGATATACTTATCTAGTTCAGAATTCGATTTGTTCATATGTATAATACATTTATGAATAAATCATAGACATAAATGTAGTTGAGAAACAACTTTTTAAAAAGGGATCAGATGATTGAATGGTATAAAAGCAGCTTTTATCTCTTAACCTGTCGCCCATTAAACAAACTCCGACAGCTTGTAAAAATGATGATAAATACACAGACGATTGTTTTTTTCTTGTGCTGAAAATCGGTGAGATTTTATTTGCCCCGGGCTTCGATATACAACCACAAAGACACTGTGCAAAGAAAGCAAAGATCAAGTCACACTTACAGAGAGTCGGCGAGCACACGGACCAAAGTGAGACTATCTGCATGTACAGGGCAGGAAGGAGATCATGCTACAACCCAGAAAATGGAAACACAACCACATCCACGCAAAGGTAGAAATCAATACATTGTGAAATATACCAGGAAATTCAAAGTCACTCAAATCAGATATTTTTTTTATACTTTAACACTGTTTTTCTATAGTTTTTAAATCATCTGCAGCAACAGCCTGACACTTTAAAACCAACAGGAAGTGATGTAACAGGAATTCTGACGCCTGGCGCCGGGATCCAGAGTTTTTATTTCTTACAGAAAACTGAAAACTGAATCTGCAGCCAATGATCAGACGTCGCTCTGTGGCCAAATTCTCACTAATAAAAACAAACAAACACAAACACACTTTTCTGTTCAAGAAAATCGACAAAGTTCAGAACTTCTGCTCCGATTCACAACAGCTTGAAAACATTGGAAGGAAAAACACGTGAAATGTGAGGACTCGTCTGACGAGGATCTGTCACTTGAGGTCACAGGTTTCTAAATGAAACATGTTAAAAAGCTTTTGGCTTTTAATGAACAATTTATCGTGGTTCTTGTTTAAGCAAAAATAGAGAAATATTCCCATATTTCTCAGGTTCCAGCTTCAGATATCAGAAGATTTCCTCTCGATCGTTCATCAGGACAAAGTGAAAATCTTCTTTTCATTCAGAATTTCATTACATTCGATTCAATAACGATAAACTGATTTGATCCAGGAAAGAATCTGCAGATTAACTGGAAACTCATGTTGTTAGTTACAGCAGATTCAAATAATTTCATTAAAGATTTGTTTTAACGGGAATCTTGAACAAGGGTTTTAAATAATCATTTCATATCTCACTAAACACGTAAAAATACACATCTCATGTAATAAGTCTGGATTTGATCCGAGTCTTATTCACGTGTTGAGCAACTTTATCTTGTAATGAAGGAACGATTAAAGATTTAAATCATCTTCAGACAGATTTTCTGTTCTGGTTTTTCAAACACGATGTTTAAACTTCTAAAGATACGACAATTAAAACTTTACAAATGAGCTGTACCGTCGTGAATGGAGCTTATGAAACATAACTCCTTAAACTAATGATCAGATGATTAACTTTGTACCGAGGACACTTTGTCTTTAATGACGTTTTATAATATTTGACCTAAAGTTTTATGTGAAAGACAAACAGGAAGTCTTCTAAAGTGAGAAGCTGGAATCTTTGCTTCTCTGATTATTTCTCTGTTGATTCACAGATTCAGTTTCTGAAAACACGACTAAACTTTACATGTTGAAGCTGAACTGGCTTTTTCCGGCTCAGTAACGGTTGCTAGGTTACAGCGTCGATCAAACAATCTTCCGTCTGACGATCGTTTTTTTTTCTACGTTTCCAAATTTGGCACAAGGTGAAACAGAAACAGATAAAAAGTTGATTGTAACTCGATCAGCAGCGTCTCCACGGCGACGCCCTCGGCTTCACAAACATATTTTTCTTTTTTATTACAGTTTTTTAAAACTTGGAATTTTAAGATTGAATCTTCTAAAAGTGCAAAGCAAGCGAGTACAAATGAAGCAAAAGAGCGTGAAGCATAACTAACTAACTTTTCTTTTTTTTTTCTTTTTCCGTACAGAATTGAAATCTTAGTCAAAGCGCCGAGTTAAAAAATATATACTAAAAAACTGTCTTAAAAACAGGAATATAAGCGAATCGGTATTGCTTTAGCTTATTGATAGTAATACATTTCCAAGCTGGTGGGACAAAGGGGACAGAGTCACAAAATACAAATAGACAAATGGAGTCAAATAAAAAAAGAGAAGTTGCACGGGAGCGACAGCGATGGAAGATATTGTCCTTTTGTTTTTTTCTAAGTGCTGCAAACAACATCCTCAGGTCCTCGTCTCACTCGTCGTCGCTCTTGCTCTTGTCCGACTGATCCTGTGAACAGAAGAGAAACAGAGTGAGGAAGAGGAGGAGGAGGAGGAGGAGGAGGAGGTGCAGCGTGATGAAGGTCGGCTCAGCACATCGACAGGAGGTCACGCAGGTCGAGAGCTGAACACATCAACACCGGGAGAGGAGAAGGTGACCTTTCCTCAACCTTCTCCTCCTGGTCAGACTCGCTTAACAACAGGGGGGGGGGGGGGCAGAGGAAAGATGGAGACCTTTAAAAATAAAACATCCAGAGGCATCAGTGTGAAATCTTTTGTGAGAAGAGAAGAGAAGAAGAGGAGAAGAGACAAAGAGGAGAAGAGACGAAGAGGAGAGGAGAAGAGGAGAAGAGGAGAAGAGGAGAAGAGACGAAGAGACGAAGAGGAGAGGAGAAGAGGAGAAGAGGAGAAGAGGTGGAAGAGACAAAGAGAAGAGGAGAAGAGGGAAAGAGGAGAAGAGGAGTAGAGAAGATGAGACAAAGAGGAGAAGAGGAGAAGAGACAAAGAGGAGAAGAGGGAAGAAAAGAGACAAAGAGGAGAAGAGACAAAGAGACAAAGAGGAGAAGAAGAGAAGAGGAGAAGAGAAGAGGAGAAGAGGAGAAGAGGAGGAGAAGAGACAAAGAGGAGAAGAGACAAAGAGACAAAGAGGAGAAGAGGAGAAGAGACAAAGAGGAGAAGAGCAGAACAAGAGATGAAGAGGAGAAGAGACAAAGAGGAGAAGAGGAGAAGAGACAAAGAGAAGAGGAGAAGAGGGAAAGAGGAGAAGAGAAGAGGAGTAGAGAAGATGAGACAAAGAGGAGAAGAGAAGAGACCAAGAGGAGAAGAGGAGAAGAGAAGAGGAGAAGAGGGAAGAAAAGAGACAAAGAGGAGAAGAGACAAAGAGGAGAAGAAGAGAAGAGGAGAAGAGGAGAAGAAGGAAAGAGGAGAAGAGTAGAAGAGATGAAGAGACAAAGAGGAGAAGAAGAGAAGAAGAGAAGAGGAGAAGAAGGAAAGAGGAGAAGAGTAGAAGAGATGAAGAGACAAAGAGGAGAAGAGACAAAGAGGAGAAGAGACAAACAGACAAAGAGACAAAGAGACAAAGAGGAGAAGAGACAAAGAGGAGAAGAAGAGAAGAGAAGAAGAGGAGAAGAGGAGAAGAGACGAAGAGGAGAAGAGACGAAGAGGAGAAGAGAAGCGGAGAAGAGAAGCGGAGAAGAGACGAAGAGACGAAGAGGAGAAGAGGAGAAGAGAAGAAGATGAGAAGAAGAGAAGAGGAGAAGAGAAGAGGAGAAGAAGAGAAGAGGAGAAGAGACAAAGAGACAAAGAGGAGAAGAGGAGAAGAAGAGACAAAGAGACAAAGGAGGAATCATATCATGATCCTGTTTAAATCGATCGAAAACTGAAAAACATTTCCAGAAGGTTAATGACATCACGACCTGGATCCCAGTGGAGACCAAAGACCAGTCGACTCTTAATGGGACACTCAAGCGAATACGTTAAAAACAAATCTGTATTAAAGGTCAGGTTTGGTGATTTGCTCCTGAAACACTTGATCTGATTTGATAAAATCCTCCTAACGTCCCGATCATGCATCATGGAAACGATCTGCTCCTCATCAAACTCCAGATCAACCACGAAAGAGCCAGAGTCAGAATCAACCTCCTGTGACCTGCAGCTCGTCCTCGTGGACTAACTGTTTATGTTTTATGCACGTTGTAATAACTCAAACAACGGGAACATGTGGGGAACATCCAGGTGAGGGGCGGAGCCTGTAGAGCAGCAGGAGGCGGGACATGACGTATAAACTCTGCTGTGGAAAGATCAGTGTTGTTGTTTCCAGCTCCTCCACTCCGGCCTCGGCCTCATCACCAGAAGATCTGGAATCTCCTCGTGTTTCCAAGTGGACGTCTTCGTCTTCTACGTGTCCGGCTCCTCCTCTTCATCCTGAGATCTTTGTGTTCTTCCAGTTTCTAACGTGCGTGTTGCGAGTGGACGTGTTGTGAAACCTCATCACGTCCACTCGCTCTCTGGTCTCGAAGCAGCTTCATTCACACACAACCCTTCACTCCTCCACACCTCAGAGCTCGGAGCTTGTTAGCGTGAGGCTGCAGCTCCTGGAGGAACCCGTCCTGCCTGAGGCCATCGAGCTGCTGCTGGGAAACGTGTGATCGGAAAAAACACCGGAGCAACGTCAGTGGAAGCCCAGAGCTCTGCTGGTCACTTGGAGTCGCTCCTGATTTCCCCTGGAAGTTCCTGCTGCCGTCAGACGCTGGTGATTTTTAATGCAACATGAAATCTGATTTTTTCAGGAGCTCATCTCCGCTGTAAACTTCTCGAGGACGGAAACGAGGTAAATACACAACGAGGATGATCTCATGTTAACCACAACAACAAGGTGAGCCTTCAAACTGCTGCTGGAATCACTGAGGAGAGACAGAGTGGTATGAATAAAACATGTCTGATAAACCGGTTTGTGCTGCAGTGGTGAAATCAGAAAATTAAATCAAAATCTACGCTACACAGGAGTCCTGTAAGCTGCAATTACCCATAATGCCGCTCTCTGCACGGACACATTAAAGCAGCAGCAGCATAATTGAAGGCTGAAAAGTTTCAACGCTTGTGTTACGGTTCCTCTTAAAAATAATGTTCCCTTTACCTTCTTAACTACAACATTAATTCAAGTTATTATAAAATAATTTTTGAGGAGGAAGTGAAAGGAACTTGTGACTAATATGAATGTTCAGACTTCAGTTTGCCACAAAGAAAAAGACAAGGACCACTTTGCTCCAAAATTACAGAATGTCAGGTTGGAGCCCACGTGAATAATTCAACAGAAAAGAAGAAAGTAACTTAAAGAGAAGTTTAACCGACAGGAGGAATAAAATTACACTGTGAGAAAATAAAAAACATTCACTGCTTCATCATAAATAAAACGTTATAAATGTCAAACTAGAAATAACAATGGACTGTTTTCTGAGATGAGTTGTTGAGACTAATTAAAGAACAGATAGAGATCTGTCAATCAGTCTGAATCCGAGGAGAGGAAGAGACGATGAGGAGAAGAGAAGAAGAGGAGAGAAGAAGAGACAAAGAGAAGAAGAGAAGAAGAGACGAAGAGAAGAAGAGACGATGAGGAGAAGAGGAGAAGAGACGAAGAGACAAAGAGAAGAGAAGAAGAGACAAAGAGAAGAGAAGAAGAGACAAAGAGGAGAAGAGACGAAGAGGAGAAGAGAAAAAGAGAAGAAGTGGAGAAGTGGAGAAGAGACGAAGAGACGAAGAGACGATGAGGAGAAGAGGAGAAGAGACGAAGAGAAGAAGAGACGATGAGGAGAAGAGGAGAAGAGACGAAGAGACAAAGAGAAGAGAAGAAGAGACAAAGAGAAGAGAAGAAGAGACGAAGAGGAGAAGAGACGAAGAGGAGAAGAGAAAAAGAGAAGAAGTGGAGAAGAGACGAAGAGACGAAGAGAAGAAGAGACAAGGAGGAGAAGAGACAAAGAGGAGAAGAGAAGAAGTGGAGAAGAGACGAAGAGAAGAAGAAACGAAGAGGAGATGAGGAGAAGAGGAGAAGAGAAGAAGAGAAGAAGAGACAAAGAGAAGAAGAGGAGAAGAGAAGAAGAGACAAAGAGAAGAAGAGACAAAGAGGAGAAAAGGAGAAGAGAAGAAGAGAAGAAGAGAAGAAGAGAAGAAGAGACAAAGAGGAGAAGAGAAGAAGAGAAGAAGAGAAGAAGAGAAGAAGAGACAAAGAGAAGAAGAGAAGAAGAGACAAAGAGAAGAAGAGAAGAAGTGGAGAAGAGACGAAGAGAAGAAGAGACGAAGAGGAGAAGAGAAGAGACGAAGAGAAGAGGAGAAGAGACAAAGAGGAGAAGAGACATAGAGAAGGGGAGAAGAGCAGAAGAGCAGAAGAGGAGAAGAGCAGAACAGACGAAGAGAAGAAGAGATAAGGAGACAAAGAGGAGAAGAGAAGAAGAGCAGAAAAGAAGAAGAGAAGAGAAGAGAAGAGAAGAGACGAGGAAAAGAGGAGAAGAGACAAAGAGGAGTGACTGACATGAATGTTCAGACTTCAGTTTACCACAAAGAAAAAGACAAGCACCACTTTGCTCCAAAACACCAAATGTCAGGTTGGAGCCCACGTGAATAATTCAACAGAAAAGAAGAAAGTAACTTAAAGAGAAGTTTAACCGGCAGGAGGAATAAAATTACACTGTAAGAAAATAAAAAACATTCACTGCTTCATCATAAATAACATGTCATAAATGTCAAACTAGAAATAACAATGGACTGTTTTCTGAGATGAGTTGTTGAGACCAATTAAAGAACTGATAGTGATCTGTCAATCAGTCTGAATCAGAGCTGAGGAAGAGACGATGAGGAGAAGAGACAAAGAGGAGAAGAGGAGAAGAGAAGAAGAGACGAAGAGAAGAGGAGAAGAAGAGAAGAAGTGTAGAAGAGACGAAGAGAAGAAGAAACGAAGAGGGGGAGAAGAGGAGAAGAGACAAAGAGGAGAAGAGACAAAGAGGAGAAGAGAAGAAGAGACGATGAGGAGAAGAGGAGAAGAGAAGAAGAGACGATGAGGAGAAGAGGAGAAGAGAAGAAGAGACGAAGAGACAAAGAGGAGAAGAGGAGAAGAGAAGAAGAGAAGAAGAGAAGAAGAGACAAGGAGGAGAAGAGACAAAGAGGAGAAGAGACGAAGAGATTAAAAGACGAAGAGAAGAAGTGGAGAAGAGAGGAAGAGGAGAAGAGGAGAAGAGAAGAAGAGGAGAAGAGACGAAGAGAAGAAGAGACAAAGAGGAGAAGAGAAGAAGAGCAAAAGAGGAGAAGAGACGAAGAGACAGAGAGATTTAAAGACGAAGAGAAGAAGAGACGAAAAGAAGAAGAGACAAAGAGACAAAGAGGAGAAGAGGAGAAGAGAAAAAGAGGAGAAGAGGAGATGAGGAGAAGAGAAGAGAAGAAAAGAGACAAAGAGGAGAAGAGACGAAGAGATTAAAAGACGAAGAGAAGAAGAGGAGAAGAGAAGAAGAGAAGAAGAGAAGAAGAGAAGAAGAGAAGAGACAAAGACACAAAGAGAACAGGAGAAGAGACAAAGAGAAGAGGAGAAGAGATGAAGAGATTAAAAGACGAAAAGAAGAAGAGACAAATAGACAAAGAGGAGAAGAGGAGAAGAGAAGAAGAGCAGAAGAGATTAAAAGACGAAGAGAAGAAGAGACGAAAAGAAGAAGAGACAAAGAGACAAAGAGGAGAAGAGAACAAGAGCAGAAGAGGAGAAGAGAAGAAGAGAAGAGACGAAGAGAAGAGGAGAAGAGAAGAGACAAAGACGAGAAGAGGAGAAGAGATTAAGAGACGAAGAGAAGAAGAGACGAAAAGACAAAGAGACAAAGAGGAGAAGAGAAGAAGAGCAAAAGAGGAGAAGAGACGAAGAGACAGAGAGATTTAAAGACGAAGAGAAGAAGAGACGAAAAGAAGAAGAGACAAAGAGAAAAAGAGGAGAAGAGGAGAAGAGAAAAAGAGGAGATGAGGAGAAGAGAAGAGAAGAAAAGAGACAAAGAGGAGAAGAGACGAAGAGATTAAAAGACGAAGAGAAGAAGAGAAGAGAAGAAGAGAAGAAGAGAAGAAGAGAAGAAGAGAAGAAGAGAAGAAGAGAAGAAGAGAAGAAGAGAAGCGACAAAGACACAAAGAGAACAGGAGAAGAGACAAAGAGAAGAGGAGAAGAGACGAAGAGATTAAAAGACGAAAAGAAGAAGAGACAAATAGACAAAGAGGAGAAGAGGAGAAGAGAAGAAGAGACAAGGAGATTAAAAGACGAAGAGAAGAAGAGACGAAAAGAAGAAGAGACAAAGAGACAAAGAGGAGAAGAGGAGAAGAGGAGAAGAGGAGAAGAGACAAAGAGCAGAAAAGAAGAAGAGGAGCAGAGGAAAGATGGAGACCTTTAAAACTAAAACATCCAGAGTCTGAAGTCTCCTCAGGTCCACTCCTGCTCTGCTCGTCTCCTCTGTGGACTCCAGACTCTGAGCCTCACACTAAAGGTTCTGAAACGCTGCAGCTTTCTTTCTTCTGAGAAACAATTTAACAGCGGTTGCCACGGCTGCTCCCGAGAGCCGAGGTGTGAAGCCGAGGATCAGAGAGCTGGCAGGGAACAGAGGAGAGGAGAGCAGCGTCCAGCCGGCTGCTCCTCACTCTCTGCTGGGGACTGATGATAATAAAAGGGACTTGATAATAGTAGGGATGGGGGGAAAAATCGATTCAGTTACAAATCGCGATTTAAAAAAAAAAAAAAAAAAATCCCCCCAGAGCATGTTGACCAGCTCTTGTTTTTGCACAAGAATCTAAACACACCCAAGCACTAGCTTTGTATCGCCTACATGCAAACAACAATAGCCTACTTTTTGTTTATTTCAAAGTTTATATTTTAAGTAAAATTTTATCCATTCTATTTAATTTACCTTTTATTTATTGTTTAAAAGTAGCCTAAGTGGCATACATTTCTTAATCTGTCAGTTTGTGTGCAGTTGACAGGGGCTTTACAATAATAGGGCACATTTTTATTTCTTTTCTCTATTGGCTGCTCGGCAGTCATTAAGTTAATGTTAATATTTGAAATAAAACTGGTAAAGCTCTAAGTGAATTGGACTGTGTTGTATTTGAAGGAATGATTCAACATTTTTCCATGGTCCACTTCCAGAAATCCCAGGAAATCGTAATATCGAATCGCAATACATATCGTGTCGCCACCTAAGTATCGTGATAGTATCGTATCGGGAGCTCCCTGCCGATTCTCGTCCCTAGATAATAGTGTAAACATCAGGTTCTGTTTCTAGCTGAAGATGCTAATGAGTGAAAACGCTGCCGAGTGCAATGACCTACATTCTCGTCCTGGTCGTCGTCGCTGTCGTCGTCGCTGACCACCGGCTTGGCCTTCCCCCGGCTCGGCCTCTTCTTGCCTTTGTCGTGGCTCCGCCCCTCCTTGCTCAGCTTGATCTTAACCCGCACCGACTTGGCTGGAGGAAGCACAAGAGGAGGAAAGCAAAGAGTCGAACAAACAAGGTCTTACATCACAACTTTATGTGTCACAGAAACAACAAGTTACACTCATGTGAGTCGCCCGCCTCCGGCCAGAAGGTGACGAGGATTCACTTCATTAAACTTAGAGGAAGAATCATGAAGAACTCATTCATGAGTCACTGTCTTTCTTTAACATCGTGTTCTCTGATAGTTCTGTGAATTTATCAAGGAATAACTTATGGATCATGATGAAAACAAATATTTAGGGGTCTGATATTAAAGGTTCTACTCTGGTCCTAGGTTTATATGGAAACACTTGTGTGTGTGTCAGCAGGATTCACTTCATTAAACTTAAGAGGAAGAATCATGAAGAACTCATTCATGAGTAGGGTTGCAAAGGGGCGGAAAGTTTCTGGTAAATTTCCAGAAACTTTCCGGAAACTTTCCATTGGAAGTTAAGCTCGGGAATTAGGGAATTTAAAAAAAATAATAATAATACGCAAATTAAATGCTGAGCAATAAAAACATCATTCAAAACTCTATTTTAAAGATGTATGGAATGCATATGTTAAGAATGACACAACGATGCAGAAGCATATAGTCAAGTGCCCAAAGTTTCCTCAGGGCTCAAATCAGGCTATGACAAAACAAAATGGTTATATTTATGTCTGTATATGACAAGGTAAATACAGTTAGTATAAATGACCTACAACATTTCCAGTTTATTCCCTTTTATTCCCGTTAATTCCCGTTAATTCCCATGGAAAGTTTCCAACTTGAATATTCCCGGAATTTTGCAACCCTATTCATGCTTCACTGTCTTTCTTTAACATCGTGTTCTCTGATAGTTCTGTGAATTTATCAAGGAATAACTTATGGATCATGATGAAAACAAATATTTAGGGGTCTAATATTAAAGGTTCTGATCTGGTTCTAGCTTTATCTGAAAACACTTGTGATTTATGTTTGAATATGTGACCATTAAAACTATAAACTGCGATATAGAAATCATATTATTGTTTTTAAACGTTCCTGCTGAGCAGTTTGAAAGCAACACTTTGTACATCTTGCATTCACAGGGTTTGCAGTATAGAATAGAAATGAGATCACATGTGTGTGTGTGTGTGTGTGTGTGTGTGTGTGTGTGTGTGTGTGTTTGTCTGTGTTTACATGAAACCGTGCCTCTTACCCTCGGCCTCGGACTCATCCTCGTCTTCCTCGTCCTCTTCGCTGTCCTCGTCGCTCTCCGCGTCTTTGGCGATCTTCTGCTTGGCGCTCTTGAAAACAGACTGAAGCACGATGGAGTCTTCGTATATCTGCGGGCAAGAAGACAAGAGAGACTCGGTGATGTTAACATTTCCTCAAACAGCACGAGTTACACTGGGAGTACCGGGAGCGAGCGAGCAGAGAGGGAGAGATGAGGTCAAAGGTCACAGCAGAGGAGTGAATGTGAAGTGTGAGACGGACGCCAGAAGAGGAGTTCATCTGAAACAACCGTTGTTTTAACCTCTTCTGAAAAGATGGGACCTAATTCATCAGTCAAGCTCTGAGAGTCTGACTGACGCATCACGTTCACGCCACTCACGAAACCAAGGTTATGTAAAGAAACCAAACGATAAGAGACACGTGAATATCACCAGACGAGCGTCCCACGTACACACGAGCATGTGGATGACGCAGGTCGGACGAGGAGCCCACGCTCATGACAGCACGAGTCAGGCTCACAGGCGCCGGGACGTCTCTTAATCACCCAGAATCCTCAGCGGTAAATTAGGTCAATGAGTCAAGCGTCTAGCGAGGGATCTTTGTTTGGTGAAGAGACTTCCCTGAGTGGCTTCGTCCAGGATAAACAGAAGTGACTGTTTCAGTCTCTAAACGTTAAGTGGGAGGTTTTCATCACTCGTTCATTAACATAAGAGCCCGACTGAGATGGAAGTGGGTAAGATTATTATGATTCTGGTATATTGAGGAAAAAAGAAAACCCTTTTCTTTACGTCTTGGGAACAACATGCAAATTATTTGTTTTCTTCAAATCTCCTGTAGCAGCAGGACTCAAACCAAACGGAAACTCCTCGACTTGCTTTGGCAAAGGAGTCAATCAATATGTCCGATAATGGTTTGGTGTAAAACAAGTAGAAAGAGGACGTCATCAAACCCATAACGACAAATAAATGTATTCGAGGTTTGACTATTTTTGAGTTTAAACCCAAACTTTATCGTAAACAACTAGAGAAGAAGAAAACAAATAAAATCGGATATTAAAAACATTAAAAACCAATTTTCTTAATTGCAAATTCTGTAAAATGAATGTTTCTGTATCTGCAACAAACACCGATACCAACTCAAACCAATAAATCGTTCTTTCTCTAATATTCATGAGTTAACGTCTTACAAAGTGCAGGAGAAACCAGATTTAAATCGATATTCCGTGTGACCTCCCTTTGTCTTTAAAAACATCCTCATCGATTCTCATCAGTGAACTTCTAGTGGTTCAAGGTTCTTCAGGAAGGTGATGTGAAGGTTCTTCTGTGGATCAGAGTCCCGCCTCTTCACGTAATCCCAGTCTGATTCACCAGGGCACGACATCTGCTGCTGCTACACATAACTGAACAGTGGAGGTGACAATGCAGTGACCTTTAATAAAGTAACCGAGCAGCATCAGGTCTCAAGGTCGTTCCCCGGGGGAGCATCAACATCATGCTACTCAGAGAACCAGGGTTACACGTAAAGTAACCTGAAGTCTATTGAGACTTGAGAGTGACAACCTGCAGACGTGTGTCTCTCCTTCACACGTGGTGGAGCAGCAGATTAGAAGAAGACAGATTCATAAAGTCAATGAGAGGAAGTTCTGCAGCTGAACTCTGACCTGTGACCCCTCCAGGTTGAAGGTCTGTGCGTTGTGACAGAGCAGCATCACGTCCTTCTCCAGGTCTCCGATCCCTCTGTATTTGCTACTTCTCACACGTTCCTGTCAACAGAAAAACAACAACAGCGCCCCCATCAGGCTCCGCAAGGCTTCATTCAAGACAAACACTGGACTGTCAGAATCATATTTTAGTTTCTGTTCATTATTTCAACAAATCATAACCATCATACCTTGATCTTTTTGAAGTCCACAGGTTTTCTGATCAGCTCGTAATATTCCGGCAGCTCCTTCCTGGACGGCAGCTGGACAAAGACCTCGCTCAGTTGTCTTCCTGCCCTGGAAATAAAACACAAAGGAATTCAACATTAATCATCAATCACATTATATTTGTACAGCCCATATTCATAAATCACAGTTTGTCTCATGGAACTTAACGACGTGCGACATCCTCTGTTCTTAACTCAACCAGAGTAAAACGACTACGTGCAACAGATGCCTCGTGTCGCTGAACACAACAACAAAATTAAAATATTACTTAGATCAGATTATTAATTAGATTCAGACTCTAACCCGTCAACTTGCAGTAACTTCTACCTAGAAAAGTTTTTGTCGTGGCCAGTTTTTCTAAACGACAACCGATTCTCCAGTTCAGGCAAAAGCTTCTGTGCAAGATCCATTTCTGTTTGTGCAAGAACTGCGTGTTTTTACAGATTTTTTTTTTGTTTGACTGCAAATTTCCCTGTGGGAGTAGAAAATGACTATGTTATCTTTTCTAGGCAATTAACAGTTAGGGTCAAGGACTGGTTGCATCCTGTGAATGGTCCCGATGAATAGTTAGACTCGTGAATGGTCCCAACGTATGGTTCGGACCAGGCTTTGTCCCAATGAATGGTTGCCCTCATTGAATGGTTAGGACATTGTCGTGCAAGGTAAACCAGTGGGAGCAGCTGGAACTCTATGTCTTGTTGAAGTTAAAAAAAACAAGCAATTAAGAGAAAATGTTGTAGCTACATACATTCTGCCTGAGATCCTTTGTGATTGGACCGGATATGTTCAGAGTCTTTTATCAGAGAGGATTCACGGATCCTTGTGGAAGGTTCACCCTTTGAGAATAAGGCCGGAGATTTTCATTGAATCCCATGAAAAGACCGAAACAAACAGTGAATGTATCCAGCTGGTGTATTGTGTGAGTCCAGCGCCTGGTTGAGTTTATTGTTACGTCCAACGGAGCTGTGTTGTCCAGTAAATACAAAGAGAACATGAGACGCTGGACGACATTACCTAGTTACACCCACTGTACTGGATCTGGATGTTGTTCACTTCCGAGAACAACACAACAACACAACTACACTGCAGCAATGAGGAGCGATCAACAACATGCTACAATGCTTCAGGCCAGGTCAGCTGGTTCAAAGCTACTGTGGTAAACAAGAAGCTACTGAGTGCAAAGGAAGAGGAAGAGGAGGAGACCAGGGAGGAGGAAGAGAATCAGAAAGAACAGAGGTCATACGAGTGGGATGTTGAATACATAACATCAGGTCAGGCTGCTCCTATACAACATGTATGAGTTGTTGCTGTGGCTCTTTCTTTTCATTTTTCAGAAACACGTACACTGACATAGTCCTCAAATCAATAAGCAGAGAATATTTCATACCTCGCCCTCTCTACAGTGACGTGACAGTATTCAAGGTTCTTCTTGAGACAGATCCCTCAGCTGTTAATCAGCAGTGACTGAGTTTGAGACTTCTCGCTGGTTTATTGACGCGTCCTCTTGTGTTGTTGGAGTTTTTTGTTGAACCGCTGTCAGGCCAAGTGAAGATAAATTAAGGATCAGTTGCTGCTTCTTCGACTGACAGTTAAAACGCTCACCCGCTCATGAATCAGCGACCTCGAGGCCGAATGAGGAGGAGAGGATACGTGTGTGAGTCTCTGTCCACGTGAGAACAGAGCAAGACGATATCCAGAGAATTCATCTCGAGTGCGTGGGCGTGTTGACGACGTCTCCAACATGCGATGGACATGAATACTAATAAGTCAGGATGATAAATAAAGATCCATACACGCAGACGACGACGAAATTGCCCAATTGGAAAGATGACACTTTTGACAATAAGGGCTGATGCTGGTGTCAAAATGCTGTCAACACAAACAGCAGCTGAATTAATACGTCATGTTCTGCCTCCTGCTGCTCTACCCAGAACCCCCCCCCCGACCCACCCCTTCCATTTCGCCTGGATGCTTCAGATTCGATCCTGTTGTTGTGACTCATGTGACTCACACAATCTCCTGCTGCGTTCTTCATATATGAAAAGGTAAACTCTCGGGCAAATGTCTATAAAAAGGAATCCAGTCAATGTCCAGAGTTCGCGTCTGATAACACCGTGGACCGGGCTCGGGAAAGCTACGAGAGAACATTCTATGAGAAGTTTACTTCACGCTCAGCAATTTGTGCAAGTGTGACTTTTAATCTGCGGTGAGTTATTCATGACCGATGGAGGTAAAGCTCCGGGGAATCAGAGAGTTTAGGTCGCGCTGCTTGTCGTCGGTGAATCTCTCGATGGCTCTCGGCCCGAATCCACCTCCGACTAATGAAGCTCTCAGGTTATCAGGGGCAGGAGTCGCTCGTGTTCCCGGAGGAGAAGCTGCACTTATCTACCGGCCACGTTTAACCCACAACATCTATCTGCTGCTCTTTTCCTGAATATTAAATACTCACTATGAACCACCTCGCCCCCATTTCCTGTATCTATTTAGGTTTCCTTGAAAGGTTTGTATTCCTTTTTTGGCATTTTATTGTTTTAACGCCGTAGCTGTTTTTGCCAAAATGTGTTTTCCTTTTTAATGTTTCAAACAGATTATGTAAAGTCCTTTGAAAGTGCCCCCTTTGAAGTGGTCAGCTTAAAAACAAAAGTGCTTTTCAAATCTTATATATATACTTTTGAGACATCTGCCTTTATTTCAGAGTTTAAGTATTTAGGAGTTGACAGTCTAGAGACAGAGAGACAAGGAGAAGAGGGAAGAGTGAGACATGCAACACAGGGTCGCCAGCTGCCAATCAAACCTTGGATACTGCTTTTAAATATTAATCATCATTGAACCAGATCATGGTGCACGACAGCAAACAAACAGAAACGCACCAACCTTCACAAACAGCGAGTTGTAATATACAAGTGTCACTAAATAGCTAAATTCACATAACTAACTAGCAACTAGGGAAATGTTGTTCAATCGATTGGTCGCTAGATGTTTTATCCGCCTTAGACGGATCTAAATTAGAGATTTTCTAATTAAAATTCTGAACACATTTAATTTAAAACGCTCAACTGAGTTTCTGCTGATTATCATTGATCACAATGTTTACAGCGGATGAGCAAAGAAAATCCTCTCAGTGATATGAAGAGAAAATCAAGGGAAAAGGCAAAAGTGCTGCAGATTTTACTTTTAAATAAAAAACTTTTGTATGTGTTCACACTGGAAATAATCTTTAAAATCCTGAGATTTCACCAGATCTTGAATAGGTAAAATAATAAATTCCGAGAGTTTTAAAATAAGCCGTGTGCTGATCTCGGATCCCGTGGTTATCGTTCGATCTGCCGCTGCCGTGCCGCTGACTTGTGAACGTGCCGTGGGCTTAGATCCACTGTGTAAACTGGGCAGAAACAACAAAGGAGCTGGATGGTATGTTGAAAATGGAGCTCTATACTTTGATGTGTAAATCGTGATGCAAGTGGGGGGGGACCCCTGGGAACGGACCCCAGCGCCGACTTCTGTGAAAGACACTGGGATTATAGGAAAATGTGAGCCAGAAATTTACAGGGTTTGTTCCGATGGGTTGACATAAAACAACTGTATATGTGTGTGCATGCGTGAGTGTGTGTGTGTGTGTGTGTGTGCGTGTGTGTGTGTGTGTGTGTGTGTGTGTGTGTGTGTGTGTGTGTGTGTGTGTCGTACTGAGCTGAAAAATCCCAGTGAACTCTGCTGCTGCCGTGTTTACAAACTGTTAATCTGGTTCAGGACATGAACCCTCAACGGTTGCGTGGCTCCATTTAGAGAAAATCAGAGATAGTGAAGTTCCAGGAAGTTCCAAATTAAACCAAAAGAGATGTGTTGTTTGTTTTATGAGGAAACAGATTTGAAAGCTCAGGAATCCGAAGTCCTGGAATCCTCCTCTCGCTGAAGTGAGAAGTGGGAGGAGCGACAGAGCGATGATTGAGATGCTCTGGGAAGAACAAACCATCAACTGGGAGAGGAAGGAATTTGACTTCTGGAATAGCAGGTAGCGGTTTCCTGGAAAAAGCTTCGGCCGAGTCCTCTGCCAATTGCATATTTGAGTAATGGGAACACAAATGCACATGTTGGTCCGTGCACGGGAAACAGACGCACTCGCAAAGGAAGAAAACACACACACTCATACACACATCCTGGGCTTTCTGGACTGAGAGAGTATGAGGATGTTTATCTCACTGTACTAAGACATGACTTCATGTCTGTTTTCTTATTCTGCTGACCAGGGAGAAATCTGTACTTTCCATTGGATGGTCGTGGCAGGGCAGGTTGCTGCAGACTCACACACAGAGGAACTCTATACACACACACCAGACTGCAAGGGGGCGACTGCTGTCTCTGTCAGTGTTGATGTGTTCAGCTCCATTCTGTGGTGACAGCTCGTAAATCAACTTCTAGAGTCTAAATTCAAATCTCTTGTCGGTTGAGACACAGACGTTGAGAAAAACAAAGTTAATTTACCTCCTCTGTCCACTTTCTAGCTTGTGATCATCAAACTGTGAAGATTTATCTGAGAAAGTAAAAATTCATTTCATGGAGCGGTGACTTGTGACAAGCTGTTGTTCACCGACGGAGAAGAGAAGACGTCTCTCTGTCAACACTGGACGTCAGAATAAATCAGTTTTTAGTTTTAAAAGTTTGTCTGCTTCATTTTAAAAATACAACTCCTATTTGTGTTCCTGTGTTTGAGGGAGGGAAGGAAGGAAGGAAGGAAGGAAGGAAGGAAGGAAGGAAGGAAGGACGGACGGACGGACGGAAGGAGAGGAAGGAAGGAAGGAAGGAAGGAAGGAAGGAAGGAAGGAAGGAAGGAAGGAAGGAAGGAAGGAAGGAAGGAAGGAAGGAAGGAAGGAAGGAAGGAAGGAAGGAAGGAAGGAAGGAAGGAAGGAAGGAAGGAAGGAAGGAAGGAAGGAAGGAAGGAAGGAAAGAAGGAATGCAGGCAGGCAGTTAGGCAGGCAGGCAGGCAGGC